>NW_007252255.1:0-133900 GCF_000164805.1 Carlito syrichta | reverse complement strand
AAAGAAAGAAAGAAAGAAAGAAAGAAAGAAAGAAAGAAAGAAAGAAAGAAAGAGTGAGTCATGAGCATGGAGGGTGGGAGATGTCATGAGATATTGAGTGCGAAAACTGCCTGAGAAATTGGTGATGGAAAGGGAGAAATAGGAAGGTTGTTGGGGAGGAACATAGGAGACACGATCACAAATTTGTGAGTGAAAGTGGGTGACATGCAGCAAGCTCAGTCTGGCAAGAAGATACCCCAATGGCAGGCCAACAGTGGGCATGTCAAAGAGGGAATAACGACATCAAAACAGCCATGTGAGACTGGTCAGTGAATTTTATAGGTTTCCCTATCTCTAAGAACCAAGACCACAGGGTAATAAAATCCTTCATCCTAAATGCTAAACTCAGTTTATGGGTTAGTGATTCCCAGCGAACCACCAGGCTAGAACCAGGGAAGGAAACAATGCCTTCACTCAGTCTCTTGACTAGTTACTAGACAGAGCAGAGGCTCAGAAAAGACCTTGACCAGGACTCAGGCAGGCTATAGAGTGTGTGTGCTTGCCTAGTATCTGAGTAGGGAGGTGCAACTCATGAAAGAAAGCAAGTGACAAAGACTCCAAGGAATGTTCCAGAGACTCACACCAGGACAGTGCCAGTTTTGCTACTTGGGCCGTTTTAGTGAACTCCATTCTCCACCGGAAAGAACAGATGTGGGATTTCTAGTTTACTTCCTAAGATTCAACTTAGAGTCGCAGGAATGACTGGAACATAGAAGTGGAAATTTTCAGTCTGGAAAAGTGAAGACTCAATAAATGGTACCTGCTTGGGAACTGGACTCACCTATGCAGTAATCCAGACAGGAGTAGGTTTTTTTCATTGCTTGGAATCCTGGCCACACAGAAGGCAAGACATCACAAGCTGAGGAGATGTTTAGGGGTAAAATGGAAAGAACTTGGTGAAAGTCTAGATGCGATGAATGCTGAGGAATGTAGTTTCAAGGATGGTTTGAGAAGGAACAACAGAAAGGAATGTCGAGTCTTACTGAGCTAGGGAACTGTGAAGAAATAGTAGGCCGAAGGTGGAGTAATGGCTTCCAAAGTTGATTTGGGGGTGGGTGTAACTTGAAGAACCTCTGAGACCCAACCAAGAGGAGATGCTGAGTGTGAACCAGTCAATGGATGAGACTGCAGCTCAGAGAAGTAGTCTGAGCTGAGGCGAAGGGCATTACTTGGGAAAGAAATCTGAGTGAGAAGAGGTACAAGGCTCAGCTTTCAATAATTCCCTCAAATTAGAAAGCTGGAATGAGAGCGGAAAGCATGAAAAGCAGACTGAAAAAAAAGTTGCCAGAGAGGTGGGGAGGAAACTGGGAGAGTGGGAGAGACAGGGAAGTGAAGAAAGAAACCGTTTCCGGGAGGAGATGCCAGCCTGCCAATGTTGATGAGAGGCCACTGGGAAGAACGGAGGGAAGCACCTGCTGCGTGTGGTGGCCAAGAGGTCGCCAGTGACCTCAGCAGCAGTGTAGAAGCTGGTGAGAGTGGCTGAGAAGCCAATGAGAGGAGCAAGAAATCGAGCTGTGCCACTTAGGAAAAGTGGTTCAGAGGCAAAGCACCTTTGCCTGTGCTGCTAAAACAAAATACTGTAGACTGAGTAATTTATAAAGAAGAGAAGTTTATTCTCTTGAAGTTCTGGAGGTGAGATCCAGGTGCTGGCAGATTTGGTTCTGGTGAGGGCTGCTCTCTGTTTCCAAACAGACTCCTCTTGCTATGTCCTCACCCAATGAAAGAGATGGAAGGGCAAAAAAGGGCCTCACTAGTCTCCTTGAACCCTTTTATAAGTGCACTAATCACCTCCTGAACGCCCCACTTCTATCACGTTGGGTCTTATATTCCAACATATACATTTTGGGAGGACACCAACATTCAAACCATGGCACAAAGCTTTAAGTCCTGGCACCTGTATGGCATATGGTAAAAAATTAGACTTGACCACTGCTTCTCAAACTTTAATTTGCATGGCAGAAAAATCCTAAGGTAGTTTCCATGTCCGAACCCTACATAATCTCCTCACCTTGAGTGTGGGCAAGACCTGCAACTTAGTTCTAACCAAGGTAAAGATGTCAATCTTGTGATTAATACATCTCTCTGTGTATATGCATGTATATATAAATATGAACATACACACACAACTTTGCAGATTTGATACACTAAGCAACTATGTTGAGGAAACCTGCAGATCAAGGACTGTAGACAGCCCCTAGATCCCGAATGTGGCCTCTAGGGGCCATAGGCATACAGAAGGCAATACATTCTGCCATCAGTCTGAATGAGTTTCAGGTTCTTCCCCCATTGAGCCTTCAGATGAAAACACAGCCCAGCTGACACCTTTGCAGCTTTGTGAGACCCTGGGCAGAGAACCTGCAAGACCCACGGAAACTGGGAGATAATAAACATGTTTTAAGTTTTTGCTCATTTGTTATGCAGTAATAGAAAACTAATATAATGTGCACGCTAATCACCTGGAATCTTGCAAAAAATCTGGATTCTGACCCAGTAAGTCTAAGGTGAGGTCTGAGATCCTGCATTTCTAACTAGTTCTCAGGCAATGCTGATGCTTCTGGTCTAAAATCACATTTTCAGTAAATATAGATGCTCATTGAGCTTTCCTCCAACTCTAAGATTATATACCAGCCAGAGAAGAAAATAACATGGGAATCAAAGAAAAGGATTTATCACCAGTTGCAAATATCTAAACTGACTTTCACAATTTCACTAAAAACTGAAAAATTATGTTGTACAAGTTTAAACGCATATGGAAGTATTTCACAGAAGTCATTTTCTGCTAAGAGATAATGCTGTGCAGAAAAAAGAAAAGACGGATGATGAAATAAATATTGGAAAGAGAAATACAGGATACTTCCAGTTTTGCTTAAATAGTACATGTGCAAATTCTGTGTGTGTGTGTGGTCCAGAGAGGGAGTGCCTGTGCAGGAGTCATCCTGTTTTATATACAAGCTAAGTATTCTGGGAAAAAAGAGGGTTCTCAGTAAATGAGTGTCCCACTCCATGTCACAACAGAAACCTAAAACATGCTCTTAGCATGGAGGTCACGGTCAGTGAGTTTCTCCTGTAATGCAGGACTAGAGACAATACCGCATGAGTCCCTATGAAGCACGGGTGAGTGTATGCATGGGTGGTGCTCTGAACACATCCTCTCAGCCACACTGTGCTACCTTCTTGAAATAATCATCCCTATCAGCTTCTGTGGGACACCCTTCACAAGAGACATTGGGTAATTGTAATTAAGCTGGATTAATGAAGGGAGTAATATGATTAAGAACGGGGCACACCCGAGTGAGCATGGGTTTTCCCTAATATTGAGGAATCTAATGATTGTCTTAGAAGTGGGCACTAAGCTCAGGAAGAGCTTGGGGGATTGAGAGTAATCAGACCAGACCGGAATAGCCAGAGCAGAACTTCTTCATTTGGTAGCCCACAATTCAGTGGACAAACTGCCATACAAACCCCAGGAGTGCAAGAGCCCAGGTGACCACCCTCACTCCAGCATCCCTAATTAAACAGGCCAAATCCATCAGCTAATAAGAGAGCAACCTCAACAATGTAACCTTCTTTGATCTTAAATGTCTTTTTGCTAATGCTCTTTACCTTCTCTTTTTAACTCCATAGGCTAGGTACAGACCCCCATCTCCTCTTCCCAGTGACTTGAGGGGGTTCTTACCTCATCCCAGGCCTTCGTCCTCTCTCACTCCAAGCTCCCCTACTTGCTGCTGCGGTGGTATAGACCTAATCCACATCTTATCATGTCAGCATCAGACTTACCCCCAAATCCTCCAGCCTGGTTTAAACTTTAGAGTGATAGTCCCCTCTGTCTTCCTGCCCCAGTCCATTCACTACCTGCTTTGCCTCCCAGCCCCACCCGAGCTAAGCCCTGTCCTGCAGGTTTACCAAGCCCTCCTGGTACTTCTGTGACTCTACTCCCACAGATATGTTTGCATCTTGGGATACCCTCCCCATCTGTGCTCAGGGCCCCTCTGCTCTTTCCACTCTCTGGACCCCAATTCCATCTCCTTCAGGAGTTTACCCTGACTGCCCTGCAGGGGGTGCTGCTCCTCTCTGTTTCAAACTTGTGTGTCCAGGGGGATGCTTGTATTTCACAAAAACGGAAGCTCACTCTGTGGCAACTTTCCTTCTTTTTGTCCCACTTTATTGCCTGCCTCTTTGTAATGACTCCCAGTGTAGTGATCGCCATGATCGTCTCCTCCACTGGACTGTAATGTCTGAGGGCAGAGACCCCCATGCATTTGTATTGGTCTATGTGGTGTGGTATCAAGACACTGATGAAGAAAGTAGACGACCGACTTTTCAGTCCTGGCTTTGCTGAGAACTAACTGCGGGGCTCGGGCTGAGGTATTCTGTGTCTCTGAGTTTTGATCTTCTCCTTTATAAATGTAGGTGTTGACTGAGAGGTCCTTTCAGCACTGGGATGCCAGCACTTTCTCGCTTGGGGGCTCCCTTTCAAATCAAAGTTTCTCTGTAGTGTTGGTGTCTGGGGTCCTAAGACTGCTCTCACAGAGGCCTGATGAGAGAGTCAAGGATCAACTTGTCTTTCAAAGTCGAGTCCTTCTGCATTCCCTTAAGAGTAATTAGAGAATTCATGCTGTTGTGATATAAGCAACAGTGAAGAATTTCTATGTAATCAAACAGGGAGCAGAGCGTTCTTGGTGGTTTTTTAACAGAAGTATCACTAGATGGGAAAAGATAACATTCTAGGGACAAAATGTAGAGGAGGAGAGTAGGAGCAGAAAGACAGGTTAGGAGGCCCCAGGTGCAGGTGCACCTACCAGAAACCCAAGAGGGTGTGAATCAAGGACAGAGAACCACGGTATTACTCTTCAACGAATTCATTTCCCAAGAAAAACAAACCATTCTTTGTTCAAAGTTATGTCCAGCTTCCAAAGTGCAACCGAATAAGGCAACTTAGTATTGAATGCATTTTCAACTGGAGGTGGGGGTGGGGGCAAGGAAATTGTGCCTTTTCCCCTTAACATTTTCATCACACATTCCTTTCCTGGCATTTCCAGAATTCACTGCAATGGGACTGTTTTCCCTTCCGAGACTGTGTCAGCCTCTCCTTCTGGGCTTCCGCCACAGTGTGCTTTTTTTTTTGCAGGTGCATTTGCTTGTATTTCACCAAACAGAAGCTCTCTTTGTTGTAACTTTCCTTCTTTTTGTCCCTCTTTATTGTCTGCCTCTTTGTAACAACTCCGAGTTTAGTATCATCTGCAAGTTTCATTAACATGCTAATTGCCCCTTTGTTATTAGTAAAAACATTAAATTATTATTTAACTTTCATTGTGCACCAACAATGTATTAGGAGTGGTGCAGAATCAAGAAATAGATTCTGCTCTAACTGTAGCCTCATTTTCTTGTCCCTGAAAACTTCTCCTCAAAGAGCTGAGCACAGTTGAGAATTTGTCCTTTTCATCTTTTGTGGAACCCAAGGGAGTCGTTTCCAGGATCTTGTGTGCCAGGTGGCAACACCAAACAAAATCTCTAGAGGTTCTTTCTACTGTGAGTATGTTACCTAACTAGTCATTTCTCATCTATTGCTCTTTTCCTTGATCAATAATTTATGTCCTGACAATTTTACCTCATCCCTGAATTACAGCTACATGAACTATTATTTATTTTCTCATTTGAGCAACATACATTAATCGGACACTGACTATACTCAGGCATTATGCAGTATTTTTTTTTCTAAAAATGTCATACTTTCATACTTCTGTGTTTCTTACCTCTTATCCTTCTCTGCCTGCAAGGCCACCCCTTCACTCCACAGCCCATCTGAAGTACTGTTCTTCTCTCAACACAGAACTCAGAAGGTTGACTTTGGACATGGAGTCTTCGCACATCCTATCTTCCCTCCAAGTGCAGTTGTTCATTCACTTATCTTCTGTAATCCTGTAGGGCCCCACGTGTCTACTCATATAGGACTGTGATTGTCTATACCGTAAATTCCACCAGACCTACAGCCTTGTGAGAGAAGGACTAAGAAGTTGTTTCTTTCATTATTGCTTGCCATGGGTTCCCACAGGGTAAGTATCCAATGAAGAGCCAATGGCACCCAAGATTGCTGTGTTTTAGCCATTGCCTGTGCATTTATACTTGGCCTTAGGTTAAAGGGAATCTCTTCCATCTTGGGCTGAGTAGACTTTGCCAACCTCTGTGATTTTAAATTTCATTCTGGGTCTTATTTTTTTTCTACTTCATATTGTGGGAATGCCAATTTTCAACGTGTACCTTTCCTATAAAGTACTTTGCTGCCATGGAAACACAGTCTGGAAAGGTCTCAAGCAGTGGCAACCCCCCTAACTCCAAGCAAGTCTGACCCTATTGCAGCCTCTTTAGTGCCCTTTCTGCAGGGCGGCTTATCTGGGCACCCTTGGCTGGTCTTGCCCTTCAAGCGGCTTTGGGTGTTTTGTAAAGCACTGAGCTTGTTCCTACAGGCTGTGGGGTTGATCTATTAGTTGTTTGTTATAGGGCAAGACTCAGTGATTCTGAACCCTAGTTTTCTTGCCTATAAAGTAAAGAATTTTGACAATATTTTCCTCCCCAGGGTGGTCGAGAGAATCAGTTTCTCCTCTAAACAGAATATTGGTCTGGGAAATGCAGTGTTTGTCTTGCAATGGGCACCCTCCCCAGCCTGATGCTTGTTCCCCGGGAGGCCCTTGTATAATAATTTGAAGGTGGAGATGAGGAGAATTTCATCTCTGAAAACATCTGAGATAGAATGTATGTGCTCGAGAGGAGCTACTTCCTTCTCTGGATTTCCTGAGGTCATTTTTCTCATTTATTCTGCTGGTTTAAAAATAGGCAGAACTGGGTTTTTTTCCTTCTCATGGGATGTGATCTCCAGACACAAGGTTTAAACTCTCCCAGGAACAGAAAGTCAGTCACCACTCATAGCTGAGGGATGTTTCTGCGTGCTGGTAAGAGTAAATCAGGAGAGGAAGGTCAGAAAAACTGTGTAATGCTAAGAACAATGGCTCCTGTCACTTACTGTTGATGTCACATGACAAATGGGCCTCTTTGAGCCCCAGTCTCTTCACTATAATATAGAGAAGACAAAACGTGTAGGTTTGTGAGAATTAAACATAATACATGCAAAGTGGCAAGCAAAGTCCCTGGCTCAGGAGGGGTTCTTGGATTACAATAGGAATCTCTTCCAACCTAATGTGAGGTTTTTGCCTCTAGAATGCCCACACACCTCCAGTTCAAGTTCAATGGTTAGAGTTTGGTTTTTGTTGTTGTTTTGGGGTTTTTTTTTTTATTAGCAGAACTACTCCAAGTCACTGACCATCCTCCCCAAACTCACACACACGTACTTTACACACTCCACACAGGTTCTCTCACACAAGTCCTGGTGAGAGGAGTTTAATCCCTTCATTTGACAAGCATCCAGTAAGTCACCACTGTGTGTCTGACAAAAGCGAGGGCTGGAGATGCAAATACGAAAACCTTCTATTTGCAATGTTAATTTCCTAAATCTCAAGGTAAAACTAACAGGGAGTCCAAGTGTCAGAAGCTTTTGAAATTTACCCCCTTTTGCATTTTGGGCCTTTCATAAAATTTGTGATAAACAGAAATTCTGAGGCATGAGACAAGGCTACTTCTGGTCTTGTGCAGTGAAAACACATATGATTATGTACATTCTGCATGGGTTCCCTACATCAATAATTTAAAAAATAAGAATAAATAAAAATATATATTTTAAAAGACCCAGATAATTACCCAGGGTTAACAAGCGAATGACTTTTGAAACTGCAAATTAAAATGTTCCCATATGCAGAATTTTATTCCATTTTTCTTTGTATTAACCACGGGGTCCAGCGCAGTCACTCCCTGGCATCTCGGGGTAGCATAAGCCGTGATGTGGAGGGAAAGTTATCAGAACCTACCATTTCATGGGTCATAGTGAAAACAGAAGGGAAGAGCATCCTGCAGTATTTGTAGCTGGAGTAGTGAGAATTTTTGCTAAAACTGTCATCTGAACACATAGCTGAACCACATGAATGACTTAACATATTGCCAAATGCTATACTCTATGGTTTACTTGCCACTTCCTCATTCAACCTTAGAAAAGTCCTGTGAAGTATTTTTTATCCTAATTTCAAGTAAGGAAACTGATACCCCCAGGTTGAATCACAGGCAACGGAAGTCATATCCATACAGAGCCATGACTTTGCTCTTCACTTTGCTGCTCTGCCTTCCATTCAATGTTGGCTTCATCCTAAAATGCACACCCTGAATGATTTTAGACAGGGAAGAGCAAGTGGCAGACAAGGAGAGTAATGGACAGTAATGGCTACTTTTAAATGGTCAATGTAGACAGAGCTGAGCTGAGTATTGGACACTGTCTCATGATCTAGCCCCGTCAATAGTCGTATTCTTCCCTGCATAATGCCTGCAAACAAGGTCCACTTTCAGGGTAACCTTCCACACAAGCGCATGCTATCAAAATCAGTGCTGTTCCCACCCTTCAGCGTCCTGTTATTTGGGTTCCTCTAAGAGTCTTTAAGACTTTCTGCTGGTACAGTGATAATTTTTTTTTAAATTTTGGAAACAAATATATGTGCCTACGTAGACACACGCATATAGATTTTACTTGAAAGTAATGGTTTTCCGGGGCATTCCCACATTCCGGGTAAGCTCAAAGAATTGATATCCAACCCAGCATGGGGAAGAACTACTTCTGAGCTGCAAGCTAGGCCACACCATAAGCAACTGAGCCCCACCATCTTTTGTTCTTGTTGGTCTTCTCTGATTGGCTAGGCTGTCCACTCTTGGCTCATGCTCCCTTTTTTGTGTGTGTTGGAGTCTCACTCTGTCACCCAGACTGGAGTGCAGTGGCTGCTCCCGGCCACCGCAGCCTCAACCTGCTGGGCTCCTGTGATCCTTCCGCCTCAGCCTTCCAAGTAGCTGGAAACTACAGGTGTGCGCTACCATGCACAGTTAATTTTTTGATTTATTGTAGAGATGAAGTCTCGCCTGCCCAGGTGGGTCTCGAACCCACGGGCTCAGGCAATCCACTCTCCTCAACCTCCCAAAGGCACGGGATTACAGGCTAAGCCACTGAGCCCGGCTCATGCTCCCTCTTATGAGTTGAATTGTGTGTCCCCACAAAATGTTGAAGTCCTAACTCCTAGCACCTGTGAATGTGACCTTATTTTGTAAATAGGGCTCTGCAGATTATCAAGTGAAGAGGATGTCATCAGGGTGGACTCTAATCCAATACGATTTGTCCTTATGGAAAGAAGACAAGTCAACAGACATGCACACAGGGAGAATGCGATGTGAAGATGAAGGCAGAGATTGAGGTGCTACATCTACAAGCCAAGGAGTGCCAAGGATTGCCAGAAATCACCAAAAGGTGGCATGGGAGAGTCTTCCTCACAGCTCTCAAAGGATCCAACCCTGTTGTTACCTTGATCTTGGGCGTCTAACCTCCAGAACTTTAAGACAATAAACCTCTGTTGTTTTTGTAGTCCTTTGTTACAACAGTGCAAGGACACTAACACACCAACCCATAGCCTTTATGATGGAGTTCAAGTTCCTGAGCTTTGCACACTGCCCCCTCTAGGTCAGACACTTCAGTAACTCTCCATCCCCAACACTCTGGTCAGACCAGACCACTTGCACTTGTTGGACTGGGTCATTCCTTTGCATACCCTTCTTTTTCCTTTTGGCTTAGCTAATGCTTACTTGTCTGGAAGACACAGCTCATGCAAAGCATCCTCTGGACAGCTTTCTCTGATCACTATGCTAGGATGAATGCCTGTGCCTTCTGTGTCCCCAAAGCCGAACAAATCGCATTTGTCACCCCTTATTATGATACTTGATCAACTTATCTGTCTCCCCCTATATTTATTCTACTCCCCCCACCAAAAAATGGATGCTTACTGATTTTGATGATGTTTCCTGCAGAATAGGACAGGTTTTTAAGGGACTTGTCATTATGGATGGAGGTAGAGGCGACACTTTTGAACGCTGTACTACTGGTTTGGCACCACAAGATGGAGCTAGGGGATGGATGGATGGGTTGATTTACTCAGTGATCCAAATTACTTTGGCATCGGAGAGTTGAGAACACCCCTAAAACAGAAAATGTCAGAATGCAAAAGTTGTTGTCCTGGTGACATAAGATCCCTCCCCACCCTGTCCTTTCTCCCTTCCGCCTCCGATTCCCATACATTTTCAAGCTTCAGGTCGGTGGTCAAGCACCACATCTACAAAAGACTAAGACAAACACGATTTACAAAAGTCACCTGTATTCCAGCCAAAATATCTTTAAAAAGAAATCCCTTCTAAAGGGCAGGGAGGAGACAAACTACGTAAGACACAATACATTTAAAATATGTATTGAAGTTACAAATCAAACTTCTCCATATGATTCCAAAGTACAAAACACAACATTAAAAGGCATTCAAACAGCTCTTTTATACATCACAGTGTTAGTGGCACAAAAATGTACTGACATTTCAAAAACACAAACCAAATTTGCTTTGATTTTGTTTTACCACCACTTGTCAAATACATAATGTCTACATGTGCATGACTCATTCATGCATATTTTTATACAAGATGAAAATACACTCATAGTAAAGTGAGCAAAGAAGAAAGGGCAGGCATGTGCACGTAGCTACCCCTCACTGAAGGCTCCTGGAATTGTGGAAGACAGGATTATACAACCAAAGGGAGGGTGGAGACCATGGGGTTTTCAACACCAAAACAGCATGCTCTCCTAGTTGTGATGCATTAGCAAATATATTTTAATACCGGCCCCTTTGTTCCAGTTGGTGTTTTTGGCAATACCAGTCATAATCCCTTCATTTTGTTTATTTTCATAAGGGCTCGGGTTAATTATAAGGAATAAACAAGCTTTGGTACTTTTTAAAGAGACCTTCATGAAGCTTTATACATGCAAAATGTTTTCCCTTGATGATTTCATTGTGATTTATATATATCTATATACACAGGTATATTCATTAATAAAGGAGAACTGAGACACAAAAAATCCACCCTGGTTCCTTTGAATCCCCTTTTTAAAGATTACAAAGGGAACATTTTCTCTTCTCTCATTTGTTAAATAATATCTAACTTTTATAAGTGAAAATGATAAACTCATCTTGAAGTAATTTTTGCATCTCTGATAATCCCTCTCCCAAGGGCCCTGTGTTCTAATCAGAAATCGACATGGGCCCCAAACTGGTTTGATGGGATAATATGCTGTAAAGAGAAGTTGTTCCCCTTTATGAAGATGCCACAGGTGGCAGATCTTGGTTCTGTTGTCCACAGCAACTTCTGTGAGTTGAGGAGAAAGGACAGATTTGGACAATATTCATGCAACCAAATATTTTGTTTATGCTCAGACCCTAACTCGGTCTCTGCTCCATGAACATCTATAGTGACTGCATCTCTACAATGCAGTGACCTTGTGTGAGGGTGCCAAGCTCACTTGGCTGGGCTTCAGGCTGCACAGCAGAGCCAGACTGAGAGGCCAGGCATGTCCAGCAAACCCTAACATGGTCAGTTACCAAAGGGCCTTGGAAAACTTGGTCACTGGTGTCCTCAATGCCCACCCCACCTGGACAGAAGTACAGCAGCCATACCATGGCTGTCTCTAAGGACCTCCCCCCTACTGCCCAGGATTTAAAGGCCTCTAAACAAATAAATGTGCTCCCAGAGCATCAGAGTGGAAACCGCCTGTTAAAAGTGAACATCATTTTTCAGCTGAGACAAATTATGGGAAATAACAGGAATGGTTCCATCCATTAAATGTAGAACTCCCCAAGTTTTAATGGGAAGTGACAGCCAAGACAAAAGTTCAAATCAAGGGCCACCTTCCTGTGCTGTATTTACATTTTACATCAAGCAGGGTTAGTATTGCAACACCTTAAAAGATAGGTATGGCATTCCTTACTAAAGGAGTCTGATGGTAGGAAATGCAAGTTCATGTATCTCAGCTGGATCTTGCTGGTATTTCTATAGAGAATGGACGATTTAAATTTTATTACTACATTAACTGAGGCATGCTTGATACAAAAACTCAGAACAGGTAGCTACCAATTTGACTGACCTTGTCTGGCCCTAGGATCTCTGTGGTGTCTACGTGGGTCAAACCACGTGCTTGTGAAACACATTGGAGGTGAAGGCACAAGGATGGCTGGGGCTACAGATGCGCATGACTGGGCCAGAGACGACTCCAGGTAAAAGGACAGCCCGTCTCCTAGGAATAGGGTGAAACAAGCTCCAGTCCTGGGGATGCAACCTTTCCAAAGGCTCTAACTCCCGCCCCAAGGGAAGGGGTACTACTGAGCAGGCTCATGCAATGGGCAGCAGCTACTACAGGCAGGAAGTGCTGGGATATGATGGAGTCCTGCTCTGTGGACCACTGGACACCAGGCCCCGGGCTTGCCATCAGAGGCAGACATTTTTAAAACACAGGCTAGACAGCTGCATCCGTAAATCCCAGGCCGAGGGCTCAAGCCAGGGCCACTGACTCTGAGTTTTCCTCTCTTTCCCGAAAAGCCATCCTGCTGCTGGATGCCAAGGCAGCACTGCAAAATGCAGAGATTCACAGCCCAGGATTCATCAGGAAAGACAGTCCCAGGCATGTTCTTATTTAGTTACCAGGAACTTTTAAACTGCAATTACAAGCAAGGATAATTTTCTGAACATAATTTTGACACCAAGTGATTTTTTAAATGGCTTCAGTTTCATAAAGAAAACCAATTCTAGAATTGAAGAGTGAGGTGATGCTGTTTTTTCTAACCTGTTCAATGATGAGAAATAATACTAATAAAAAAACTTGCTATACAGCAGGGAAGGTAAACTAGGACCTGAGACTGATACACAAATGTAGAAATCAAATATACACAAAACAACGATGTTTTAAAAATGTGCTTGCCAATTCACAATTGCAAAGATGTGGAATCAACCTACATGCCCATCAACCAATCAGTGGATACAGAAAATGTGGTATCTATACACTATAGAATACAATTCAGTCATTAAAAACAATGAAATCATGTCTCTTGCAGCAACTTGGATGGAATTAGAGAACATCGTCCTAAGTGAACTAACTCAGGAACAGAAAATTGAATACCACATGTTCTCACTTATAAGTGGAAGCTAAACTAAGGATATGCAAAGACATAGAGAATGGTATAATGGACACTGGAGACTCAGAAGGGGGAAGGAGGGAAAAGTGGAGGGACAAAAATGTCACACTGGCTACAATGTGTTCAGGTGGGGGTGGTGGGTATACTTACAGTCCAGACCAAAACTATTTGTAGTCCCCAAACCTACTAAAATAAAATTAAAAATAAAGATAGACTTGCAATGAACAAATAACTGAGATAATTTTTTTTAATTTACTTCTTTGTAGAATGCTTAATACCTTTTTTTTTTTTTAAATTCTACTATACTAAATCGACAAGTCTGGGTATAGTGGTTCATACCTGCAATCCCAGCACTTTTAGAGGCTGAGGCAGAAGGACCACTTGAGCCCAGGAGTTTGAGACCAGCCTAGACAACATAGTGAGACCTTGTCTCCATAAAAAAAAAAAAATAATTAAAAATTAGCCAGGTTTGATTATGCATGCCTGTAGTCCTAGCTACTCGGGAGGCTGAGACAAAAGGGTCACCCAGGCCCAGGAGGTTGTGGCTGTGGTGAGCTGTGATTATGCCACTGCACTCCAGTCTGGGAGACAGAGTGAGACCCTAACTCAAAATAAAAAAAAAACAAAAAAACAGTAACATTTGCCTCTCTGTTACTTTTAGAGTTCTAAGTTCAATGTACTTTGCTCTTTAAAAGCACCTGTGGCTTTAAAAGTCAATTCTCTTTAAAGAAAATACTTTCTCCACTTTTCAAAGTCAACTGATAACATGTCTTTTTATTGATCCAAGCATTTGCTGTTATGGAAACAGTCACACACAGCCCTGTAAAAGACCATGTGATAAAATCTGTACATCAAAATAACTAAAAGAAATGGAAGGGATTTTGCTATTTTTCTCCAGCAAGGGCAGAATGGTTAGCAACAGGATGTGGAACTATGTAAGATATTTGATTTTTCAAAATAACAAAAGCATTAAAAAATGTGAAAATCCAGGAAGCTTCTCCACAGGACCTGGAAGCCTTCCAGTCTCTGCCAGGAGTCCCTGCTTCTGAGTATGGGTAATGCTGCTTTCTTCTTACTGTCTACTTGAAGACTGGGTAAGAGGTGAAACTATCGTGATTCCAGGTAGAGCTATTTCCAAGTAAAACAGTTGGTATGAAGACAATTAAAAAAATTATTTGCTGCTACCTGGGTGAGAAGGGATGAGTCTTATGAGCTGAACTGAATCACCAAAGAGAGAGAGAGAGAGAGAGAGAGAGAGACAGAGAGAGAGAGAGAGACAGAGACAGAGAGAGAGAAAGAGAGAGAGAGAGAGAGAGAGAGAGAGAGAGAGAGAGTGAAAGGCAAATCTAATGGAGATGAGATGTTTGTTTAAGCATATCAATATTTTCAAAGAATTGCAACGATACAGGAACCGTGGTTATAACAGTACATAGCTTACAGCATTCAAAAAGTTATTACAGCAAGTTTTAAGAAAAACACAAAGAGTGCATAAGGCTTTCTAAATCTCCTGAAAAGTCATTTAACTATAACTTCTTAAAATGCACATTTCAAGAAAGGCATAGGATGGTTTATATGCACCTTGTTGATTTTCACGACTCAGTTGGAAAAAAAAAATGCCTTCTAAAAAGGATTTTACTAAATACCATTAGTAATAAAAAACAGTTGTCACAAACAGAGTGCTTTTCTCAAGTTGGAATAATCAAATTCTGTCTGAAGAGAGTCGTAATCCTTAAAAGATTTCTCTCAACAACACGGTGCCATTTTGAAGCCAAGGAGGAGACGACGTTCTGCATGAGAAAGTCTCTTAAGACACTGCCAGACATTCCAAGTCTGTGGTCACAGAGAGAAAACTGCCTGGTGTGCTCCTTGCAGCAACCCCCTGTCATCTACAGAGGCTGATCTGTGGGGATGTGCCCTGCCCATGCCTGCCTCGCCTTCCCCATGCCTAGGGGACTGCACCTGGGGCCTTGGCAAACATTGTGACATCAGTCCCTGAAATCACGGCGTCCAGCCTGACACTGTGAAGCTTGATGGGGCACATAAGGCAAGAAAGATGTTGAGTGAGAGGGGGCGGCAGAGTGGGGTGGGGGAGAGCCACGCTTCCTGGAGGCAGGTATCTTGTTCCAGCATCGTGTCTTCCTCTAGGTGGGTAACGGGTCATCATCACCCTTACTGCATTTGCACTTGCAGCAAAGTACAAAAGGAGTGGCCAAGAGCAGGAAAGGTGAGGCTACCAAGAGCAGGAGCCCAAATCCAGCGAAAATGCCCACGACCTAGAAGAAGGAAACAAAGGAGCAGAGGTAAGGAGGGCTGGTTTGTGGCTTCCATTGCTGAAGTGTAAACAATACAACCATGGACCCATCCGTCATTTATCTACCCAACCATCCACTCCTTAATCCACCTTTTCATCCATCCACCCACTCATCTATCAATCCGTCCATCTATCTATCTAACCATCACCCAATCATCCATTAATCTAACCATCATTCATCCATCTTCACCCACCCACCAATTCACTCATCCATCCATCCATTCATGCATCCATCCATCCATCCACCTTTTCATTCATTTAACCATTCATCCACCTACCCATCAATCCATTCGTCTAACCATCATCTAACCATCTACTCGTCTAACCATTATTTATCTAATCATCCACCCACCTATTCACCCATCCACTCTTCCATCTGTCCACTCATCTAATCATCATCCACCCATCTAACCATTATCCATCTGTCCATCCAACTCATCCATCCATCATCCATCCACCCATTTACCCACCCATCCATCTATCCATATTTTCTTCTCTTCATTTTCCCTTCCCCTCCCTTCCCTTTTTTCCACCTAAGCACCCAACATCCATACATTTAGATATCCAAGTAACTAACACGCTTCCTGTTGATAACCACCCTGAGCCAGACACTGGATTCAATGCCTCAAATACAGAGGCACATACTATCTCAGCCCTCAAGGAACGCCCTGTCTGGTGAGAAGAGATCAAGACTTAACTAACAAATAACAATACTTTATGACTCCTGTCCTTCTTGGAGTTTACAGCCCAACAAAGACTGTTAAGCACTTAAAAAAAAAACAAATCACGTTTATCCCTAGGTAGGAGCAAATGCCAAAATAAATAAGCTTCAAGTGTAGACATGTTGTCATCTAAGGCAGTGTGGCTATTCAAAGGAGCATGGAGTTTACTTTTTGACTAGCCTCTTAACAGCTGCATCCATCCCTCCCAAGCACTGCAGAGTGAACCAAAATCTGAAGACAGGGCTAGACAGCCACCTAGTGTTCAGAGTGACAAGTACATGCATGCACTCAGCAAGAGGTTTCTACATGGGTTTTTCCCAACTATTATAAGATAAACAAATGAGGTAAAATAACTCTAAGGGCCATTATTAACTCTAAAATATGATACTATACTAAAGGATCTCATATGTGTGAATGAAAGTATACTCTGACTTAAACTTCTTGAAAGCCAACACATACATGCATACATTTATAGACAAGATTGCATTTAATAAATTATGTCACATTTCATGTCTAAATGAAATTGTACTAATGCTTACAAGCGATGCTCGCTGCCCAGTTGGCTAAGTTCATTTGTCTAAACCTTATATACAAAGGTGGAATTACTCAGTGTGAATTCAGATCATGCTTTGTTAAAATCATGTACATGCTGACATTTCAGAATACATAAAACACTCAATAAGGTCTTGATTATTTGGAGGGCAATCTTGAGAAATCCAAGCTATCTCTCTACCCTGTGTGACAAGGAACACAACTGTCAGTCTCAAAAGAGCCAGAGATTCTTTGCAGTCAAAAACATGCCCAAGTCTTTGAACAAATGCTCACGTACTTGGTCAATAAGACACCATCCTAGCTTTTCACAAAGTTCACCTTGTCTGTAAGTTTGCATGCTCTTTGATATGTTGGGTTAACCAGTCAATCGCCAATTGGTGTTAGGCGAATGAAGAAACTGCTGGAGAAAGACAGCCAGTAGTAAAGAATGAGACAGGAAGCGAATGTCATAAGACAGAACCACTCAATGTGCATGCTGTGGATGTGTATCAGGCACTAGATTGCAGAATGCAGTGGACTGAGAGATGGGTAAACAGTTTCAGCCCTGGAGACAATCACTGTACAGCACAAACCCTGAGATTTAAAGGAACAGTTCACCCCCACCCTGGGTTTCTTAAACTGATGACTATTTGAAAGTCTCCGTGTACATCCCAGCATCTCTCTCATAATAAATGTCTAATACATGCTTATGGCATGAACCAGCTGAATAGAAACAATGTTCTGAATAGTATCCCCTGAAGCGTTCTTCCATTAATATAAACCACATTCAAGGACTTGGAAAAACTAAGCCAAAATCAAAGGTACCACTAATTCACTGAAACTTGGCATTTGAACTTGCACAAATAAGCACAGAATCATGAAATAACGTTTGATCCCTGGATTATCATCTAATCCAATTTTCCCATTTCACAGATACAAAATCTATGCCCAAAGAAGCTATTCCAGAGGTCTCAATATCTGTTTAAGACATATAGAGCTCGGCATCCTGTTGCAAATACAAGATGCACCTTGTGCATATTTCACTGAGTTCAGTGAAAAATACCCTTTAGAACAGTTGCTACACAGGGCTTCCTGAACATGAGCATTTCTGGAAGGAATGCCAGCCCTTCTGCTCATTGTGGGAGGACGTAACTGTGTTTCTCTCCATGGATGTGTAAGTGTTAGTGCCAGAGGGCCTCGGCCGCACTACGTCTATCTGTCCTCGTGTGCACTTCCTGCAAACATGGTAGCTGTGACATGTGTGCCTGTGTGTAAATACTGAAAATCAGTCATTCGCTGGCTATAGTAAATGCCATCCTTTGTCTACAAATGAGCTCTGCTCTTTATCCGAGGTGGACGTGGGACTAAAAAAAAAGTTTCTTTTCACTGCTCAGAAGAAAAGCCAGTGCTGGATACGATTTTCCTTTGTTAGACGCTAGCGTGCTAAGGAAGTCTGTTCTTGTGAAAAGAAAATGTCTCTTTAGCTTCTCCGCACAATGACTGATTTCTAGGCTGGTGCTAGAAAAAAGACAGGCACACATGTCACAGTAACTGTGTTTACAGGAAGTGCACACGAGGACAGATAGATGTAGTGCGGCCGAGGCCCTCTGGCACTAACACTTACTCCCAGTAACTGGGCAGTTGGTATCACATGAGACATCTGTCCATGCCCCACGGTCCCAAGTCCCAGCCACCCTGTTAATTCTCATTCCTATTTGTTTCAGCAGGAGACCCTGCTATATGGAATACAAAATATATCACTCAGGATGAAGCAAACTGTACAAAGCCTTTACCCCAAAAAGACAGTTTTTCATTCACAGCATGCTACCTTGTTACAAAGGTTTTAGAAAGGGCCCTAGGGAAGATGTGCATGGCATATAAGACCTTTACTCTCATAAAAATAGCATAAGTCACCTGCAGTTATCTCAAGGAGGCACGCTGAAATTCCTAAAAAGGTAAGAACAATCTGGAAGGAACGTCAGCCCTTCTGCTCATTGTGGGAGGACGTAACTGTGTTTCTCTCCATGGATGTGTGTAAATACTGAAAATCAGTCATTCGCTGGCTATAGTAAATGCCATCCTTTGTCTATAAATGAGCTCTGCTCTTTATCTGAGGTGGACCTGGGACTAAGAAAAAAAAAAAAAAAAAAACTTCAGGCAGTGAGAACCTGAAGTTCACATTGGAAGCCAGAAGAGTTAGGGAGCTGTAGGGACTCTGTAAAATCAGCAAATGATACCATCGGACTACAAGCCCCGAAGCTGGGAATCACAGCACACTGCATTTCATCTGTGTTTTTGATAGAAGTCGAGGGTTGAGTAGAGCAAGGCCCCGAGTGAAAGAGAAGTGTTTCCCCAGGGAGCCGAGGGAACCAAACTCAGGCAGGAAGTCCTAAACCGCAGCAGAAGTAGTGACAGAGGGCAGCCACCCGACCCATTCCTGGAATGGCAAAACGACTTGGAGGGTCAAGACTAGGACTTCAGTAAATAGAACAGGACAGAAAATACGTAAGCATAGAGTAGGTTTTATATACACAGCTAGGTGGGTGTGTGCACAGGGTACATGTGTATGGGTCACCATCAAATACAATTCAGAAGCCGTTGTTCAGTGCCTGCTATGGCCCAGGCAGGTTAGAGAATCTCTCAGCCTGAATTATCAACAAGAAACACTTCTTCGCTTCTAATACTTCGCTTCTACTATCTCACCCTGCCTTGCAATCGTAGGAGCTCCCTCAGGGCCTGGGTTCCATTCAAAGTGTGGGTTTCCTGTGGGAGCAGGTCAGTGCAGTAGCAGCCTGGAGGAAGGATGGTGGAGAGGGCAGTGAGAACCTGAAAACTAGGAAGGGGACGACAGAAGCTGTCTCTTTAAATGGACTCATGGCAAGAAGAGTCCAGATGCAGCTGGGAGCTCCTGAGGAGGGTGGGCGTCCCCTCACAACACTGCTAGTTCCTACTTGTTGAACCTTGTCACATGCATTGCTGCTTTGCTTCCCCAAACACTCCTGCTCCAGGTCTGACTGCACTTACATGAACCGGAACTTTTTCTGCTTCCCCTAGGCAGGAAAACAAGTAACACTGCTTCTCTAAGGACACCCAACTGTCCTTTCTTTCAACGAGGGCACATGAGCTTTGTTGCCATCCACTGCCATTGTCCTTTCCCCAGGCGCAGAACAAGGCACCTGTCAAAGGCTCCCAGGAAAACATGACTCCGCCCAAGGACACACAACACTTTGCTTCCTGCCCTGACCCTTTGGAATTCCGCAGGTGTAGAAAGCAGCAGAAGGAACAAGGATCACAGGCTCTGTGAGGGAAGGCAGCATGCTAGCAACGTCTGAGGCAAAACTGGTCATTGGCCATTATACCCAAGTACCACTTCTGAAGCCCCTATGTCCCAGACATAGGATCAGGGCCGTGGAGAAGACCAAGATGAGCAAAATAGACCCCTGCACTCCAGAATACTTTGTGTATTGTAAGAACCAAAATGCAGATTAGCAACAGAGTATAGCCTGAGCAGGGGTGGGGCACACAGATGAGAGGGCGCCTTCTTGGACCACACACAGGAAAGACTTCATGGAGGACACTGCACTTGAATTGCATCATGCACGGGACTAGAATTCAGATGTGCAGAGAGCTGAGTAGGAACAGGAGAAGCAGAGGAAGACAGTGACGAAGACCAGCATGGCAGCAGCAGCTGGGGCAATGCAGAGAGAAGTGTGGAGCTGCAGCTTGAGGGGAAAGGCTAGGGTGAGCCAGAAGAGAAAGGGAAGATTCAGCCAGGACCACATTCTGGCCATCCCAGGGCCCCAGAGTACTGGACCACTGACACCTCCAGAGCACCCTGATGTGGAGGTGCTGAGGCCCTGGTCCACTACCTGGTGAGTGAGTGAGTGAGTCAGTGAGTGAGAATGCGGGCGGGCGTGCAGGGACCTTCCATCAGCCTTGGAGCTGCACAAGCTGATGCCACATGGGGCAAGCGAGCTGCCTCTGCTGAGCCCTGCCCACACCTCAGATCCCAAAGCAAAACAAACATAAAGATGTTGAGCCCATGTATTAGGGGAGGCTTATCACCCAGCAATAGACAGCCAAGGTTCCTGGGTAAAGTCACTTACTCTTGCCTGGAACTCAATTTCCTTACATGCAAAATGCCAGAGTTGGACAAGGGTTTCCAAGTTCTCACCCAGCTCTGACTCTGCTTCTGCCGAGATGCACATAAGAGTGTCTACTCACACAGCAGCTGTAATGACGCAGGACACCCGGGTCAATGCCCAGTCACCCATATCCCCACCCTAGAGACAGCCACAGGAAAACAAGCACAGCAGAGGAACGCGTTTCTACTCCGTGGGGATGGAGATGTCGGTGTTGCTATGGGTTGAATCACGTTCCCCTAAAATGGCCTGCTGAAATTCAGCCCCTCAGAATGTGACCTTGTTTGGACACGGGGTCTTTGGTGTTAGGAGCCGGCCGTGGAGGCCCGCCTGAGCTTTAGGGATCCAGGCAGGCTGTGGACCCTGAGACGACTAGGATGAGTTCAGGAGCTGATGGCCCATTTCCTCTTCCCTTTTTTGCTGTTTGGCATGTCTCACTAGCAGGGACTTTGATGATCTAAGCTTGAAACTTCGAGAGTACGACAGGCATGGTTAACTCTAGGGATCCATTGTTCCCGTTTCTCACAGACTATGGTTTTGGCCTATCAATCAATTACGGTTTAAAGTCGGGTCACATTTAGGAGCCTTATATATGATACAAGTTTCTTTATAAGATTTAAAAGTATATTTGTAGAATTAGTATATACATATGGAGAGCTGCTTTCAGCTTTAGATGGTATAGATGATTATCTACAGATACTAGAAATGGCCCAGCACAAAGTCTGGGCTGGGCCACATTCCTAAGGGCCCAGCGCATACTTTGGACTGGGCTGCATTCTTTTAAACCGGTTTTAGCTACAGTTAGTGTAGGGTTTTTCTACTTATTATAGAAATGAATTTATTTTATTCATAGAAAGTATTGTAGAATAGGTTATGCTACATCAGTGAATTATGCTAGTTCAAACATGATCAAACATGATATTTTGAGGTTTAATAAGAATACAGCTAAATTGAGAAATTTCATTGTTCCCATTTTCTACTATTGTGGTTTTGACCTTAGTACAATTTACAGTTTATATTTGGGTTTTATTTTTAGCAGATTTATTGCTAATAATCAGCTGTATATATTAGAAATAGGAATTAGAAACTTTTATAGAAATTAAGATAGATATATAGGATTTTAGAATAGCCATTTTGTTAAGAGATTGTAATCAATTGTTCCTAGAAACGACCAGTGTGATCTTTTGACTGGGCCACATTCTTTAGGAACTGGTTTGGGCTAGAATTAAGAGTCTCTATAGTATAGAATTAGCGTAGAATAGAAAGGAATTAGGATTTAAGTTAGTCATTAGGTATTGTGTATGCATAAGTTTTTAAAGTTACTGATTATTAGAATATTATGATGTTAGAATTGTTGTATTGCTTTTGAGGAACATTAACCAAGCTTGAGAAGCAGTGAGATAATTTTGGACGTCCTTCCTCATGCTTGAGGAAACACCTGGTGGATAGGGGACGCTCCTCACCCAACTGGCTTTGTGTTCATGTAAAAGTCTTGTGGTTTAACTAGGATTGCCCTTCCTCATACTTGAGGAAATGCCTGGTGGGTGGAGAATGCCCCTCATCCACCTGGCTTTGTGTTTATATAAAAGTTTTTTGATTGTCCTTCCTCATGTCTGAGGAAACACCTGGTGGGTGGGGGACGCCCCTCACCCACCTGGCTTTATGTTCACGTGAAAGTCTTGTGATTTAACCTGTGAAAATTTGGGATAAAAGGCTTACTGTTTGTCCCATTAAACGGCTTCTGCACTAGACAGAGTCCAGTCTCTTTCTACCCACACCCCCCGTCTCTTTCTCCAAAATCGCTGACGCCATCACACCTCCCAGAGACCCCCTAAATCTCTCTGCAGGGGCTGGCCCCCCCACACTTTGGAGATGTAATCAAGTTAAAATGAGGTTATTAGAGTGGGCTTTAATCCAGTGTGATTAGTGTTCTTATACAAAGGGGAAATTTGGACACAGAGGCACATGCATAGAGGGCAGAGGATGTGAAAGTATATAGGGAAGAGTCAGCTGCATGCATACATAAAGACAGAGGACTAAAGGTATACACCTGTAAGCCAAGGAACACCAAAGATTGCTGGCAAATTCCAGAAGCTGGAAGAGACAAGGAAGGACTCCCGAACAGGTCTCAGAGAGGTCACGACCCTGCTGACATCTTGATTTCTAACTTCAGACCTCCAGGACAATACATTTCTGTTGTTCTGAGCCACCCAGTTTGTAGCACTTTGTTACAGCAGCACAAGCAGACTCATACAGATGTGGAAAGGGTAAGGACTGAGGCATGCATTCCCACGCAGAGGGAGAAATGTCAGTGCACCTAAAATCAACTCTCTAGACCAGAGGACAGCACATTATAGCCTACAGTCTGTTCTGTTTTCTTATACAGCTTTATATCAATATAATTTATATCAATAAATTTATTTATATCAATAATTTTTATATCAATACAATTAATTGATATAATTCTTATACCATACAACTCACCCATTTAAAGTGCAAACATTCAGTATCTTTCAGCGTATTCACCAAGTTATGCAAATAACACCACAAATGATTCTCCACCTGCTTCGGTAAACAGTTTCACTGGAACACAGCCTCAGTGATTCACTGACTTACTGAGGATGGCTGCTTTTGTTGCTACCAAGAGGTGTTGACAGTTGCAGCAGAGACCTATGACCAATGAGGCCAAAAATGTTTTCCATCATCTTGCCCTTTAGAGAAAGTGTTTGTCACTCCCTGCTGTGGACACTCAAGAGCTTTGCCATACAGTCTGCATGGAAGACTGCCAAGGAAATGCAGTTGTAGATCTTTTCCTATTCCTGGGCAACTGCCTTGAGATCAGGTTTCTCTGTCTTTAAAATGGGGATGACACACCTACCTTAGAGGCCCCTATGAGAAAGGCTGTGAATGAATCACAAACTTGGGTCCATCAAACCCCTTCCACAAGCAACCAGGGAGTGCTGGCAGACTGAAATCTCCCAACTAATCCCTCAGTGACTTCCCACTTCACCCAGAACAAGACCCAGAAGAGTCCTCCTGCGGCCTGCCAAACCCTGCAGGATCTGTCCCTGCCACCATCTCTGACCATTTGCCCTCACTCCTTGTTCTATCCTGTCCAAAAGGACTCTCATCCACAGTTCAATCCCACTACCCGTCCCCGTCCCTCTAGTCTGCTCCACACAGATAGTCAGGGCCCTGCCACTCAGTGCTCAGCCATGGACACTACCTCCAATCAATCTCAAGGACCCCTTCACCATCCGATTGCCTCTGTTCCTGATTTACATTCTGCACATGCGTGCTGTCCCTAAAGAGAATGTAGGTTCCCTAAGAGAAGGACACTATCTGTCTTATAAACCACTGTGTCTCCAGCTCCTGGAACAGTGCTTGGCACACAGTATGTGATATGTGTGTGTTGAAAGTACAAATACATATTAACTAACACAAGGATCCATTATAAACTCCAAAGGCTGCACAGACATTACTCTGTAGAGGCCTTTCCATTCCTTCCCTGTTATCCTTTCCTGTTACTACCTTGCTTACCTCAGGGCCTCGAGAGAAAGCTGTCCATTAAGGGCTATGCAAGGATTACCTAAGCATAGTCAGCAATCATTATCAAGGTCATGAGCAATGGCAAGTGACCCACAATCTGATATTAAAGACTCCTCATCTGTTGACTGTGATGCATATTTACTCTAGTGCTGGGCCAGTGCTGTCGTAAGCATAACCTTACCCCAGTAAAAAGCCAGACAAAGCACATCCACTAGCTCTGTATTTCTACAGAGCAGATCTTCAACCAATGGACAAGTTTCCTGGAAAACACACACACACACACACACACATACTCATATTCTCTCTCTCTCTCTCTCTTCCTGGGATCAAAGTTCCAGGTAAGTCACCCCCTACCTGTGTCCGATGCCAGATCACAGATGCCCGGGAGTGGCCCAGCTTGTTCCGGCAGGGTCCCTTATCATAGTGTATCAGGAGGAAATCGTCCTGTGAAGTGAAGAGAGAGCTGGAGTGAGCAAGGGATCCTTGCTTGCACTACATCTCTTCCTCTACATTCACAATGAGTAGAGACCTGAGAGAGGTGACAACAGAGGACGGACATGGGCCTGTGCACACCTGGCCACTGCCACTCCAGGCGAGGAGTCCAGCTCCATATTCATCTCCACAGATCAGCCCAGAAGTGACAGCACAGCCTTGGGCACTAGAGGGAGCCTTGGACCGGATTTCAGTCTCAGTCCGAAAAAGGGCCTCCCTGGCACCATGGCCTTGTCTTGAGCTTGTGGGACAGAACCGATCTATGCTGACACAGGGCTAAAAACAAGTAGGTCAGACTCTGACTCCAAAAGCTTCCCCCGGCATTGGCTGTGTCTGATTCTGCTGGAGTCCTGCATTTGCATCTTCCTATCTCGGTGACCAAATTATTTCTGAGATTAAGTGATTTCCTTTATTGCTGGTCCATCTTCTTTCACCAGTGCCAGACTTCTCACCAGAAAGTGCTCCCTCTCAGATCAGTACAATTTTTCTCTCTATTCAAGAACTAGCTAGGAACTATCTTCTATCTGCAACTTCCCTGAAGTCCAGAGTGAGGAGTCTCTCTCTTCCGGCACTTATAGGAACAGCTGTGAGTGTGAATGCCTCCCCTGGGTGTTCTCGCACCCCATCTTGATCCCCACCTTCACGGGACAATCAGCAGACTGTCAGGTCCTGGATCCTCATATATGTCCGTCTCTTTGTGCTCTCCAGCTCAGCGCTTGGCACCCAGATCTCACTGAACACCCACTAGGTATGAGGGGAATGGTATTTCTATATCAAACTCTTGGCTCCCCCATGGACAGGGCGTGCCTTTTTCTATCCTATTGCCAAAACAGGAAACAGCTGGCAAAATGGTACCAAGGAGCGGCAATGGTTGGTTTATACATTTAACTGAGGCTGTAAACAAATAGCCTCTTCTTGAGAAAAGAGTAAATAACACAGGGCCCAATGTGTCTGAGAGAACAGGAAGTCACTCTTCTAAAAACCAGAAAGAGCTGGAAGTGAGTTGCTGTCTTCTGCTCCATCAAATCAATGATGCTAGAACAGTCTGGGCGGATGTAGCCAGCTGGCCTTCCTCTCATCCTGAGAAGGGCACCAGCCTCAGGGTTGCTGATTTTGGAGGTCAAACCTTCTGGTATCTGAATGCATAGTGGCATATTACTAAATCCTGGCCTTGAACAGCATAGCAGAGAGGCCTTGGCTGAGGGTTGGAGTCCTAGCTGCTGCTGTGCACCTGACCTCTTGGGACTAGACCGTCATCTGGGAAAGGAAGGGTAGGAGCAGACGAATGCAAAGTCTCTTCTGGCCACACATTTGTCTTCCAGGAAGCTACTTCTCACCACTTCTGTCGACTGTGAGCTCTCTCCTCCTTAAACTCTTAATTATATTTTCCTTTACACTGATATTAATTTACGCATACCTCCGAGATGAGTTCATTCATCTGTATGTCTCATTTTCCCAGACTACTTATCACAATGTCTTACACTGTATCCTCTTTAAAAAGTTTCTGAAACACAAACCAAATCACATGTGCTACCAAGTTTAGAATAGTTATTGGTCTCTAATAACCGATATGGACACACCTGGTTGCACATTAGAGTCCTTGGGTAGCTTATGGGAAATGAGAACTCCTGGGCTTCACCCCCCCAGATACTGACCCATAGGTCTAGGATAGAGTCCAGTCCCCAAACTCCCTCAGTGGTTCTGATCCAACCCATCCTTGGGAAGCACAGGCCCTGTGCCAGGGGCAAGGCTCCTTAACTTGGCGCATAGAGGCCTTCGTCAGGGCCCTGACTCATCTTTCTAGCATCTCTGGCCAGGATCAGGCCATGTATAATTTCACGAACACCTGCATCACATCCAGTTCTGAGGTAGCTGCCTGGCTCAGCACATTCTGTTCTCTTTGCCTCGTAGCTTTCAAGTCCTCAGCTACCCTCAGGCCCCCAGACTCAGTGACTTGCTGTCTTCTCCTGAGGCTGCCCAGGGCTTTACTCCCATTGCCACAGAGTTCACTTCATTCTTGTGTCGACATCACATGCCTTGGGGTTTCTTGCCAGGGAGATGACAAGCTCCTCAAGGTCAAAGGACTTCACCCCCAGCCCTCATCTTAGCAACCCCATCACCCACCCAGAGTGGAGCTGCCAACACTTGGGCAGGTTCGTGAACAAAGTGAATGTTTACCTAAAATGCACCTTTCTTATTCCCTGGAAAAAGGACTCTAACATGGATTTACAATATATACATAGCTTAATTGTGATTTTAAGTTTACTGATGAAGCCCTTGGGCATAACAATACCAGGAGCATTTTTGTGACAGGGAACATTTCCCTACCATTGTTCAGAGAGGTTTCATTAAAATCCTCCATGGGAACAGAAACAATAGAGCATGTTATGGAAAACTACAATCAGTGAGTTGTCCAATGATTTTTTTTTTAAATGCCTAAGCGCAATTCAAACACTTTCAGGTTTAAAATTTCCAGTCAAACTCTGGCTTGAAGCAGGCTGGTCTATCCTCAAAGATGGTGATGTTAAGTTTAAAAGAGCCCTTCCTCACTAGCTTGGGGCTTTTGGGAAAGACAGTTAAACTCCCTGGCCTTCCTCATTCCAACTTACAGAAATACTGCAGGTATTAAATAAAGCAGGTATGCAGAACAAATCATATAGTGATGACCCATAACAATTACTGCAATCTATTGTAACTATCTACCCTCCACCCCGCCCCCCAAAAAAACCTACAAACTGCATGTGTCCTTTTCTAGAATAAGCAGCAGGTGCTGGGCAGTGCTCACAGTCGAGAAGCAATGAGGATTCAAGGTGCATGTGCTTGGCCAGGTGCAGAGGAGGGGGAGTAAGGATGAAAAGTGGTCTGAAATCATTTATAATTCCTAGATGTTTGTATGTGCAAGAAAGCATGCCTTGGGCAGACACTGAGGAGAGAAAAACGTTCAGGGAAATGCTCTCCTCGCTTCTGAGTGTTCCCAGCTGGCTGCAAGCCTTGCATTTACGGACTTGTCTTTAATCACTGTTGATGTCCTTGGTAAATGGCCCCAGCAGTAGACTCTTTTCCCTTCAGGATTAGCTTCCCATGGTCATAGCATCCTTTTCCATTAGCTCTTCATCTTCGAAGAAAAACAGGAAACACTTGGTCACGAGGATGATGACTTCAACAAAGGACAAGCACAGTGTGATTCCTCTGCCATTAGGAGCTAGGCAGAGGCAGGAACCTGCTTTAGAGCTGAGGCAGACAGAGAACATCTTCCTCAGGGCCCCAGCCGTGAGGACACACCTCTGTGTTCTGGGAAGAAAGCGGACAACTTCCCTCCCACTCCCTGTAAATTGATCCAGGCAACCTGGGGAAATCAGACTTTTTGTCAGTCCATTTCTAATCTGTCTTTCTAAACGATCATCAGGGGGATCTGCTGACACATGTAGTAAAACTGGCATTTCACTTCCTTCCTCCTTTATGGAAAGTTACAAAGAGTGGTAAACTGCGGGCCAGATGTTAGATACTACATCATAATTCAATGATCAGTTTTCAGAAAAATTGGAATATAATTCAATGGAGAAACAAATAAGACTTGGAGGGTCCTAGAAGACTTTGAAAAGCTTCAGATGTCATTCTAAACATCCCCTCCCCACCACGCAGGGTCAGGCCTTCTTGTTTGGACTTGAGCTAAAGAAAACTGATCTTGCAAACTGATTGGACTTGTTCGAGCCCCCTCCATTTGATTGGAGGAAGAAGGTTGCCATAGGAGGCCAGAAGCCTCCATTCGGCTAGAGAGCAAAGGGCTTGCATGTTTTCCTGCCCTACAGAGAGCGAGTGTCAATGCGCTGAACGTGCTCCCAGGCCCAACAGCTAATCAGTCCTCTGCCTCCCTCTAGCCTGACTATCCCACTAATGGTCCCTGTTAGAGTAGTTGGTGCATCCTCCTAATTCATATGCTAAACCCCTAACCCCCATGGTGGGGCCTTGAGGTGATTAGGAGATGGGGCCTTGGGGTGATTCAGTTTAGATGAAGTCCTGAGGGTGGCACCCCCATGATGAGATTGGAGTCTTTCTAAGAAGAGAAAGTGACTAGAGCTCACTCTCCCTGCCATGTAAAGACAGTGAGAAGGTGGCAGTCTGAAAACCAGGAAGAACCCATCACAAGGAAACAAATCTGCTATACCCAGATTTCAAGTTTCTAGTGCCCAGAACCATAAGAAATAAATGCCTGTCGTTTAAGCTGCCTAGTGTAAGGTATTCTGTTATGGCAGCCCAAACTGAGAATGATGGTTCCCCCTCAGATAAAACCTAAGGTCTTCAACACCCCTGAACGCCCAGGCTGAATCCTGAGCCTGCATTGAGCTGCTCAGGCCCCAGAACTGTACGAGTTACTGCCTTCTGATAACACTGCACTCAGTGAGTTAATGTGTTCATAAACACAGAAAAAACTCTTAAGAGTTCTACTTCTCTGTGTCACAGGAATAACCACCATGCTTTTTGGGGAATAGCTGGTCTGTTTTTTTCATTCTAAATCTAAACCTTAGAGCTGAATGCAGCAACATGGAGCTCAGGGCCATACTCACATCCAGAGACTCCAGGCAGTACCAGCAGAAGGCATGCTTGCAGTTTTTGCACATCATCTGTGCACACCCTTCATCGCGTTCTATGTAGACCTTGCACTTGGGGCAGCGCTTGATGGGTGCGTCGTCCTCTTCCATTTTGAAAGCAGAACTGTGGGAGAGACTCCATGAGGGCTCTATACGGAGGGATCCCGCGAGACAGTGACTATTCTGGAAGCGCTAGCTTAACTATAGGAACCGAGGTGTTAAATGAAAAAAATTAAAGAAATGGAAACTCCAGAAAAAATTAACCAAAACACTGTGAATCAGCCATTTGGGGGGGGGGGCAGGCATCAGCATATTTCTAAATTTAGATATATAGAAACAAAAGAAAACACAGCAAAAGGCTTATCACAATGGGGGTATCAGAATAATGATGTTAAGGTCAAACATGATGTCCTTATTCATATATTTTTCTACTTTTCAAAGGGTTGATAATAAATTTTATGTACCTTACTATTATGGAAAAAATATGACACACACTATTTACTTAAATAGATCCACCCGGTTCATCTTACAGAATTGTTTTCCTGAGAGTTTGGTTAGGTTTGTAGTGGTTAGTGTGAAGGGCTTTAACCTGCGGCCGTGTGCTGGCTCTTCTCCAAACTATCTCTGGAACAATTCTCTGAACCCCAGTTTTCTCATCAGTGTGAGCATAAGAGAAGATTCTGTGTGACATGAGCACAGTGCTCCAGTTTGTGTGAAGTGCCTGATATAAGGTAGCAATAATTCAATGTTTCTAATAAAAAGATAACACAAATATTTAGGTATGGCTGTGGAAGGCCATCCATCCCATGCTACTAATTTTTAAAAAGACAGATAAGGATATTCATGAAAGCACCTAGAAGAATAACTGATAAACGGTTAAGGGAAGTTATTGCCAGAAGTGGTGGCTCAGGCCTGTAATCCCAGTTCTTTGGGAGGTTGAGGTGGGAGGATTGTTTGAGCCCAGGAATTCAAGAATGGCCTGGGCAACACAGCAACATGTCAACATCTCTACAAAAAAAATAAAAAGCTAGTCAGGTGTGGTGGCATAGGCCTGTAGTCTCAGCTACTTGGGAGGCTGAGGCAGAAGGATCTCCTGAGCCTAAGAGGTGGAGGCTGCAATGAGCCATGATTGGGCCACTGTACTCCAGCCTGAGTGACAGAGTAAGACTCTGATTTAAAAAAAGAGGAAGAGAGAAGTTATCACTGATTATGGGGGTGCATTTGCTATACTGTGTGAAATTGCTGCATCAATCCAACATCACCAGGAAAAAAACAACTTCCCTTTGGAGGCAGCCTTTTCAGAATTGAATACATTTATGAGTATATATTCACTGAAGCTGAGCTAATTTTGGCATTTTGAGGGCATTCTGGCTGAAGGATCTCCCACAAACATCACAGTCAATATAAAAATTAAATGTGATTTCACTTTTTTTGTAGGAATTGTCTAATTAGCAGTGAACTTTCCTCCACTTGAGTTATATGGTCCAGCTGAACACGACTGCTGTGTCCACACGGAGAAAGTGACAGGATAAGGAATGCGGAGGGATGCGTCACACCCTCCTGGAGTCTTGAGACAAACACCCTTTGGAATCTTTCAGAGTCTTGAGGCAAGTGCCCTCTGTGCTATTTATGTATTATCTGTTAGTCTCCTTATCTGCTAAAAGCATCGATCTCTGCAGGTGTGCTGAGGATTAAAGAGTTTGCACACATTAAGTACATAAGCACAGAGGCTAGCACAGAAGTATCAGACACTCAATAAACAGTGGTTGTTTTTAATACTATTATTGAAAGATAAAAACTGTCTCTAGCTCAAATACTTCTCCAACCTAAAGCAAACTACAGACCCACCTGGCTACCCAGAATGTGATTTAGAATGAACTAGGGTTGTTGCAAGAAGCCAGCAAGATAAAATATACGCAAGTGCCTCCAAAGGAAACTGGCACAGAGTGAGCCCTGAATAAACTTTAGCCTTGGCCTCCTTCTGAGAATGGTTTTGACTTTACAAAGAGCTGGAAGTCATGAACACCAGATCCGGGGATCAAGGTTGGTTATCAGGTTAAATAACAAAGTTTTGCTTTGAAAGTCAAGTGTGACCTTAAAGTTATGAGACCAATTTTTTCATGTGAGTCACAAGCTAATTTTGAAAGAAATGTCATGAAGAGTGTACAGAGCATCTCTTGGGGAGACTTTTCAAAATGGAAAGAGTTACAATATGCAAGCTGTGGTGCACTATGCCATGCACAAAAATGGGGTCTAGACAATCATCTTCTAACATTCCTGGGTATCTGAATTACATTTAAAATCCTTACTAATAGCAACTCTTGTGAAAAACTCAAATTTATAAAGGCAGGTAGGAGTCTTCGACAGTCTGTTCACAATCTACATGCCCAAGTGTCTTAAAGGGGCAAGCAGATGATGCTAATGAGTGATGCTGATAGGGGATGGATAAAAACATGGGTAAAAGGAAAATTTAACCCTAAAGAAAACCTCTACAATGTGAAAAGTAGCTGAGTGTCTTCTCAGTTATAATGACAGCTGACAGCCTCAGTGCCCGGGAGACAAGAGAAAGAGGACGGACAGGACAAACCTCCTTTCACAGAGCGGGTTGCTGCCAAGCTCCAGCCGACTGTGAGAATGCAGGCTTAGAGAGGCTCAGGATTCAGACTTCCCAGAGAAGCCAGAAACTCCGATTTTTATGTGTAATCTTCTGATTTTTAAGTTTCCACAAAATGAGATTTGCAAATTATTATTTAAATCTTGTGGAATGATTTAAATAAGACCAGGTTGAAGAAAACTAAGACATCAGGCTTCAGACTCTGACCATGCTCAATCTCAAGTTTCGAAGCACCTAAGATTCTAATACAAGTGGAGTGATTCACGCTAGTATGTGTGTGCCTGATGTGGACCAGGATACAGTTCAGATATGCAGGCCCCGACACCAGGAGCTCAGCCTGATGGCAGAGTTTGCCACATGGACAGAAGATCTCAAACACAGCGTGGCCAGGGTTGTCATCAATAAAGACAATTTCAGTGGGAATGCAGAGGGCGGAGCCACCAACCTTGCCCCGGGAACTGGGAAGCTTGACTAAGGGATGTGAGCCAGTCCTGAAGGATGAGAAGGACTCTCTGGGGAAAAGAGGGTGGAGCAGGGTGTTCCAGGTACAGGGACAAATGTGCATCCCGAAGTAGACAAGGGGCATGTTTCAGGGACCCTGAGAGGGACGGGGGCTGGAACATGGCACAGGGTCAAGGCGAGTGGAATGGGGAGAGGGAAAACAGGGAGCTGCTGACGATGATGCCTTTGGGTGGGTGGTGGGCAGCTGATAGCTCTTCTATCAGGAATATGGCCTGGATAGGAACAGGGACAACTGTCTAGTGGAATCACATGAGACTGGGGCGTCTTAGAACAAAAAGACCTGGGTCTGATCAACCTCCTATGCTTCAACCGACTAAAATTCATGGTGCACAGAACGGTGCCGCAGCGTCTCCCTGGGCAGACAGCCTGACCATCTGGCTGAGGGGGAGGACACAGACACATTTACCATAGTCTTCCTGACAGGCTCAGCATTTCAGGGAGATGGGGGTCACCCTGGCCTCAGGCAGCCAAGAACCTGTTTTTGCAGATACTCCTGGTTTTTATGACCCCTACTCTCCTTCCTGTTCCTGCATCCCCACTCTGCATTTCCTTCAACAGGGTGGGCTTTTGGAAAAACTTCAGGTACCACAGGACATAAAACCCTTAAGAGTAACAATCTGTGCATGCGTTTTTCATTCCAGGCAGGCAGCATAGGCTTTGGTTATTACACCTTTTCATTTCCAGGGGCGTGCAAGGTACCTGGGGTGTAGTCACTTCTCAAAAGTAAACAAATAACTACACACTTGAATGAGACTCGAGAGGTAGAGTGTGTGTTGATGGCAGCCATGTCCAGCCTGCAATGACACTTTTAGGAAGAAAGCAACATCCTTCTCTGAACCCACAGCCCATGCCCTTGGCGGAAGCTTGTGCACAGAGGTACCTGGTCTCCCCGGGGAGGAAGGTGATTGGCATGGATTCTGAGCAGCCCTGGCCAGGGTGCCAGCTGGCTTTGCAGGTGGAGCAGAATTCCATGTGGCAGGCTTTGCACTGCACCGGCTGGGGGGGCTGCAGCCCCACCTCCTGGAGCTGACACACGGCCTGGCAGGTGGACGCCGGGCACCACGTCCGACAGGGATCGAAGAGCACCTCTGGCACAGGGAGACAAAATGAGCAAATCAAACGCGGAAGGCCAGAGGGTCTTGTGGGCTTCTGAGGGGAGGAGTCCCACCACCAGTGAACGCAGAGGAGCCACCTCTGTGCCACATCAGTATTCACCAGCCCTGCCTGATGTGCAACCTGCTCCTCCAGCCCCTCCCAGCTTTTCACCCTGCTCTTAGGGGCAGCAGTAGACCTCCAGATACCTCAGGCATCCTTCAGGGATGCTTCTCCTGCCCCCCGAATGCCCTTGGCTCTCTGGGATGCCCCTGCTGGCCCCCAAGGTCCAGCTCGCAAGCTTGGAAGTGTGGCGTCCTCACCCATCCATGGTTTCTCTGAGTACCACAAACCATACTTGCTCGTCTGCCTCCCCTAGGAGACAGCATTCTGAAGTCAGGCTTGAGCCTTCATCTTGTCTCCTCACACCCAGTCCCATGCTCAGCACACACTGGGCACTTGGAAAAGGTTTGTTAGAGGATGGAAAAACGGAGGGAAGGAAGATGGACAAATTATTCTTCTGATCAAACGGTTTATCTCCCTAAGACTTCATCCCCTCCAAAATTTAAGTCTAAGTCGTGAGCTAACTAATGAGCAAAAAAGCTCAGGCTTATCCTCTGAATCAGAGTCCAAGTTACTAAGAAACCCAGTTTAATGGAATTAGCCAGGAAGTTTATTTTTAAAAATAGGATACCTCGACACTCCCATTCTTTCACATCCTTGTCCAAGAATTGCCTTTCTTTAAATAATCAGTCCTGAGTTGCCCTTTGTCATGAGCCTGATTATTCATTTCATGTTTCCTCATCCAGCATGACACTGAATTCTCAATGAGGGGACAGTGGGGGGAAACCACATGGAACGCCAAGACTCTGCCAACACACTGTTGGAAGCCAACAGAGTACAGGGCTATTTCCAAAGGCCTTCCAGTAGGCCACTGGTTTCAAGAGTCTCAACAGGGCTCTTATTGGGAAGTAATCGAGACAACTGAGTTTTTCTGAGGAAATCTGGAAGGCCATGGCAAGCCCTTGCAAACTTCTGGGTGCTGGGACTGGCAGCCAGGCAGATTCCACTCACCCATATCACACACACAGTTCAAACTTGGATACACAACTGGCTGGAGCTGTGCGTGGATCCAGACCTCACCTTCACATGTGGCCGTGGGGCAGGCAGCAAGTTTCCTACAAATCACTGGCTGGGGTGTCCTAATTGTACACATGCACACATACGTTTATGCCCTTGTGTGTTTACCACATTCCCCCAAATAAATGGGGAAGCCACACTCAGTCTTCTAGGAACTAGCTTGTGTGAGGCATAACCTTGAAAACGAAAATCTAGTCATCCAGTCCCAGAGCTGGCAACTTCCCTCTGAAGGGCCAGACAGTGAGTATCTAAGGATTTGAGGGTCACATGGTTTCTGGGCTTCTCTTGCAACTACTCAGCTTTGCTGTTGTGACACAAAAGCAGACTTAGTGGACAGTAGTGAACATTCTGGTAAAACTTCAATTACAACAGCAGGCCATGGGCTGGGGCTGAATTTGGCCCAGTGGTCACAGCTGGCTGACTCCTATTCTCATCTAAATACCTTCAGTCTTTTTTTTTTTAAAGGTGAATTAACCAATGATGCAAAACTATCAAACTGTTAGGTCTGGAAAAAGATTAAGAAGAATTTGATAATAAAAAGAAAAGCTCAGAAACATGTGTGCCTCTTTAATCTTCATTATAATAATGTGAAGTCTTCAAGATGCTCCTGATACTGTGTGAATGAGTACAATTAGCTCTGGTGTTACTTGCTGATAGTGTTTCAGTGTATGCTCTTCTACAAATGTTCCTGGCTGTCAGATATGACAAGGTGATTTTGTGAGAAAACACTGTTGTTGCCTGTGAGTCACGTGTGTGAGAGCAAATGCTGGGGGGACACACCAAAGTGAGGAGAGTGGGGTCCATGTGCCAGCCTGGGGCACTGAGGGATCTTTTTAGCAGTGTAGGGAGAAGACCCCAAAGGCAGCTCACCTTGGCTGCTCAGCTCAGGAATCCGAAGCTGCTCAGGTTGCCTGAGTCCTCTCCCAACCCGTCCCATCCCTGATTCAGCCCCTGTCAGTTTGTCTACATAGCTCCCTGCCTCCTGTCTATGCGTGCTGTGGTCTGAGCCCCGCTTTGTCCTGACCAGATACGAGGTTCTGTATGTGCACAGCTGTGATGCAGGCTCTGCAGGGCACAGACACTCAATGTGCTAAACAATACACCATGCAGGCAGAGAAATCCTTGGCCTGCTCTTTGCTTTCTTTCCAGTACGGCTCTGGCGTTAGAGCCCAGATGTGCAGTGCTGCCTGCTGTGAACCTTTCCAGTCCCAATCCTGTTCCCAACCCTCCTTTTGCTCAGAGAAGCCTCTGACTTCCAGAAGGAGTAGACATCACAAAGCTATGCTCATGTCCCTTCATGCATGTGACTGACATGCGCCAACTCTCATCCCTCCAGGCATAAGAGTAGGAGATACTGTTATCCTCCCCTCATCATGAAAGGCCCCATTATAGCACAGAGTGGAGAGCAGGGGACCTAGATAAGGTTTCCATGGGAACAAATTTTATTACTTTTGTCCTCACAGACCTGTGACATGACACTGCCTGTCCGCATGTGGAAATATTCCTTATCGAAAAGGTCAAGGACAAATAATCTGTTCACTCTTCTGACAGCAAACAGGCTTTCTGCACCGCCAGGGCACATCAAACCCTGTGAACACAGCCCTAGGTTTTGGGAGTAGACGTCTATCAACATCCTCATCCTCCTTTCCCACGGCTGAATTCTGCCAGCTGTGTGCACAGACAGGACACAGTTGAGGAGAAAGTTCACAGGAGTCAGTGTCAGAGTTTCTATTTATCTGAATGAAATGCTATTACATATATATCTAATAATAATACACATTATAAATAATATATAGTACATTGTAATGTATCTACTATATGTTATTTTGTGTGTGTGTGTGTGTATGTGTGTATGTGCATGCGTGTGTATGTGAGATGTTTTCAAACAAAGCAAACTATACCTTTTCAGGCACGCTAGGAAAAAAAACTCATCTTGCATCCAACCTTCCAAAGATATGTTCATTATATGTTCATAAAGCAGGTCTCAAATAGATCTTTACTGATATAAGTCCAAGACTTTTTTTAAAAGGGTGATTTTCCTTTTAAAAATAGACATTTCCTTTCAGAAACATGCAGTCAAGGACAATGTGCCCAGCTGCCTTCACACCCTTGCTGTTATTGCATTGCCCAGGCTGGCTGGTGCCCTGGCACGGGGCTGGGATGGCAAGTTTGATCCTGCTGGGATGGTGGGTTTGACCTGGTGTGAGCCAGCATCATTTTTAGGAGGAGTCACTGATTACTGGCGGATCGCCTATGCCTATTAAAAAAAAAATTATCTGAGCTTTATTTGCTTTTAAAAACCAATACCTGTCATCCCAGCACTTTGGGAGGCCAAGGTGAGCGGACTGCCTTAGCCTGTGGGTTTGAGACTTGCCAAGGCAAGACCTCATCTCTACAATAAATCAAAAATTAGCCAGGCATGGCAGTGTGTGCCTGTAGTTCTGGTTATTTGGAAGGCTGAGGCCTAAGGATCACCAGAGCCCAGCAGGGCGAAGCTGTGGTGGCTGGGAGTATGTCACTGCACTCCAGTCTGGGTGACAGAGTGAGACTCCAACTCAAAAAAAAAAAAAAAAAAAAAATCAACACAAGATTTGACTTCAGCATTCACTTGGCCAGGGACTCTGCTGTCAGTAGTATGAAGAAACGAAGAAGCCATGGTCCCTGTGTCTGGGATGGCTGAGCTTCCAGACAGGTGGTCATGTACATGAACACCACCACATAGTACAAATGGGTTTCAGGAGGAGCACACGGTGAGAATGGCCCATGCTACCTCTCTCAAGAGCCTGGATCCACCCAGACTGAAGTGTGCCCACTGAAGAAGACGAGGTGCTCAGAAAGAAAAAGAAGGTCCCGGGCCCCCTTGCCTGGCTTCCTGCTTGCCAAAGGCTCCAGCTGGAGAAGGGGAGAAATTTATATTAAAATCAAGGCTGTTATATCAGAGGAGACATTTGAAGACTAAATGGAGGCAGTACATATATTCTGAACTAACCACAGGACTTTTTGGTAACTAAATGATTTCAGAAAAATCACTGAACTGTCTGAGTTTTCTTCCAGGGCATCTTCCATTGACTAGATTTTAGAGGCATGAAGCGAGTCAAAATTTGCTTTCTGATCTCGTCTCCAAGCTTGTTCAAGGCATTGGCTATAATCCACAGCTATATTTTAGCTCTGACAATCAAACATTTCATCTAGATAGGTCTTTTGTTGTATTAAGTCTGAATCCCCCTTTTTTTTTTTTTTAACTTTTAACATAATGTTAGTAAAATGTTTTAAAGTGATAGGTTTGAGAGTTTTTTTTTTTTTAACCTAAGCCAAGTTCACTTCATGTTTATGCAAAAGTTAAGAAAAGAAAAAAGCTTTTTTGACACAGCCAAAGTACTAGGGAAATAACTATTAAAATTATTAGGTAGAAAAATTTACCTAGTTGCATTTTAAAATTAAAGTCAGTGTCACAGAAAGCTCATATTCTTGTAACCTAAACAACAGTCAGTTTCTGTCAAGATTCTTCTGGAAAATATTTTCAGAAAAGCTTGAAAGTCTCAGAAAACTAAATTAATGAATTTATTGCTGCACATACTAACTTTTGCACCAAATGGCATTATACTTGTATCAAAGCTATAAATTGCTCCAAAGCAAATGATACATGCCACTTAGATAAGTTCTTGAAAACAAATTTCAATGTCCTGTGTGTTTTTTTAAGTTGGCTACATTGTTGTTATTGGTTTTTTTTGTGAGGGTCTCGCTATATTGCCCAGACTAGACTTGAACTCCTGGGCTTAAGCAATCTTTCCAACTCAGCCCCTCAATAGCTGAGACAACCAGCACATGCTACCACACTGGCTATCTTTAGCATTTCTTTTAAACATTAAAAAAAAAATAACTCTCTGCATTCAGCCACAGTAGGAGTCTCTGGATGTTTTCCTTTGGTCTATTCTGCCTTCCATTCCCAGCTGACAGTGTTTTCACATGAACCCGTCACCCAGGCTTGTATCTCAGTGGCAAACTCCTAACACAAGCAAGAACTTGAGTGCCAGTGCACGAGAAGGGAGAACAGACTTCAGTGATCACAAACTAAGCTGCAAATGTGATAATTCGCATGCAGTGTCCTCACAATGGCATTCTACACATCTGTTACTCTGCTCTTTTGCAGATGAGCTGGAGGCCCAGAATACATGTAAAAACAAGGCCAAATAGAGCCCTCAGATTCCTTACGGTATCATTTTGTGATCCGGGGTACTTCAGAGAGCAAAGATGAAGACCTCTCCTGAATATTCAACATGTTGTAATCTTTAAATATGATCCCCAAAATAATGCTAACACATTTTAGCATCTTTGCACACACACTGGCTGATTCACTCCATACTCGTCTCCCGAGGGACCCTGAGGTCTGCTTCAGGTAAGGAGGGCGGCGCAGGGCCTAGCAGGAAAGGTCATGGCTAAGGGACAGGAGATTTGTTCCCCAACCACTCACAGGACAAGTCAGTTAGCCTCTCTGGAATATGAGCATAATATAGATAATGACAAATGTGCTTGCAGGGTTGTTGTGATATTCACTGGGATAAAGGACTCGATCATTCACTCAGCACCTACTCTCTAGGCCTGGACCATGCGGTGAGTCGTATACATAGGACACATACACTCTGTTGTTAGGATGGTGTTTGTTGCAATTTCTATCTTGCTTAGCCTCAGGTCCTCCCTCCAACCTTTGCATCTTTTCAACTTTGGACCAGTTTAAGAGTGTAGCCTTCAAACCGTTAGACTTTAAGTTGGCTGAAGAACAATACCTCATCAGCATCATCATCTTTAAGCCACCCTCAGAAGCTTCAATCCCTGTAAACCAATTGTGTTAAATGAATTCTTCCTGCTACCAAACAGATCACCAGTTAATGTCTTCAAACTGTGAGCTGTTCAGAGAATTCAAAAAGTCTGTTGAATTTCAGTTCAATTTACGTCAACTTTTTCACTCCTATCAAATGATGTACAATCATATCTACCAAAAGAACTTCTCTAAAAGTTATCCACATTCTGTTATAGGAATCATAACTGGTGAATATACTGGGGCACCTACCTCTTTCAAATTGTAGCTTTTTATATCTTTGCATAATTTCAGCCGCAACCATGCACTCAATCTAAAGGAAAAAAATAAAATAAAATTAAGAAGTATAACAAGCTGGGACCAGAATATAAATCAATGTAAACCCAAACAGGACCACATTATCCTGACAAGCTAAGCAATGCATTGCCAGTACACATCAAAACAAACCCGATTTGTTCACTTGCACTTGCCTCATTCTCCTGTAGGTGGCCCTGTTTAGGGCAGGCAGCATCTGGGCAGCTAATTGCAGTTTCTAATCCTTCTTTGATCAAGAGCTCAACATACTGTTTCAGGCACTGAAAGAAAAACATAAAAATGTTCATAAACATCTTTACTTAATGCCAAAGAAACTGTGATGCACTAAAAAAATGGCTAACCGTATCGTTCCATTACAGCTGTATACTTTCACTGTGTAGCCCATAGCAACCACCAAATTTGAGGTTTAGAGGTTTTATTCATTCAACAAATATTTGTGGGATAACTATTCTGTGCCAGGGACTATATGCCAGTTCACAAAGCTAGCGCTGTGGGTTAGGTCCCTGCACACAACTTTAGCAAACACAAAAGCCAAGAACTCTAACAGCAAGAAGACAGTAAGAAAGGCTGGAAAGTAATATTTCTCAACTGCATTTAAGATGTTGGGCACTGTACTAAACTTCTTATCCCTCATTGGCTCATTAATCCTAAAAATTCTTTAAAAAAAGGTATGACTTCCATTTTTCAGATGTGAAAACTGAGGCACCAAAAAAGGAACCTGCCAGCTACCCAGATAGCAAAACAGAGCCTAGATTCAAACCCAAGCTTACTCAGCCAAAATGCCTATGCTCTCCCTGCTGAGAACACCTGTGTATCTGGCATTCCTCAGCTGTGATGCCTCACTTACTTGTCACCAACCTTGCCTACCTGGGAGTGTGCTTAAAATCTGCAGTGAGTCAAAAAAAGATCAAGTGAAAGGCACAAAGTAGAGCTAATATAAAAGATTTTGCAGCACTTACTCTTGCTTTACAAAGTCTATTAGTCTTAGAAATCTAGTGTTTCCCTGAAAAGTATGCTACTAACAACAATGAGAAGAAAAGATATGGCCTTCCCCAGGTAGGCTCACTACCAAGAGACTAGAGACAAACTTTGAAGAGCTTATGTAAGAACTCAAAAAGCATTGGTAGAAAAAATGATGTAAAATCCCTCAAAAGCATCTCCAAATCAACTCTAATCATGGCCACAGTATAATATTTCAGGTGCATAATAGCAACACTACTATAATATTATAATAACAGTATTAAAATATAATAGCAATTCATCAAGAAAAGCTCATGAACTATGTTTGCTCAGCTGCTACCTCCCCCCACAAATGTATAATCCATATTATTACAAGAATGCACAGTTATCATAATGAATGGACCTAAATTAAAATCCAACTGCAGTTCCTACTATTTCTATGTTTAGAACAAGTCTATTAATCTCTTTCTACCATCTTCAGTTTCCTGATTGGTAATTTAGGGTGATTCAATCTACCTTACAGTGAGGTTATAGGAATTGTACACAAAATAAAGAGTTTAGAAGAATACACTGAAAGGAGTATGTGCTTGATACATAAAGAATAATTTGATCTAAATGAGTAATTCTCCCCATCCTAGCAAACCAGAATATTTCATTCATTAAAGACTCTAGATAGAAATTTCTTTTAAAAAATAGAAATTGAGGTAATTCTCAAAAAGAGCAATTTTCCCAAGCTTTTCACAAGACTTATAACTTCAAGTGCAAATTACAATGTTGGCAGCTCCAGGCTAAGCCCTACGTTGTCCTAGTCTGTATTCTTTTGATCTGCTTGGGCGATGATGATTTTCATTAAACTTGAACTTAGATTATTCACATATACGTCTACATTTTGCCAACCCACAGTTTGTGACAAGAGCTCTCTGAGTAGTCAGTATGAATGAGCCCAGTCTTGGAGTTCTCTTTAAGACACAAGAGGACAGAGTTTTCAGAGGTAAATTCATGAAAACCAAAGCAATGACCTATTCCCAGAAGGAAGGAGGGACAGAGAAAAAGAAAGGATCACACCCAGTCTCCATCAGGGCTGCAGCCTGGCTTGGGGTAACATCAGATGATTTGCTATGGGGCAATGCTGTGCTTTAGTAGAGTGGTAAAATGTTGCAACAATGGCCTGTTTACAGTTGGCAGCTAAGTGGAATGTCCTGTTTATGGCGGGGTGCAACATGAGGAGAGAGAAAGACCATAGGATTTGGAGTCAGACAGACTCAAGCAATACTTGTCCATCTAGACAGAGTTAGGACCACAGCTCCTTCAAAAATAAAAGAGAGATGCCCATCTTGCTGGGTTTTTGTAACAGTAAGAAATAGAGTATACAAAGTAACTAGCACAATTCCTGGTATACAGCACCAGTTAAGTACATAGTGGCTGATGTTACCTCTTGTTTGTCTATCTGTCTGATATCTCTCTTACAGTTATAGATACTGGGAAAACAAAACAAAAAAACCCCAAAACCAAAGCAACAAGATAATTGTTTTACTTTCTATAATTAAGTTTGTTTAAATTAATTCTTTGGAGAATACTAGAATGCCTTAAACCAATACAACGCTGAAAACGCTCACAATATTGTGCAGAGCAGTATATAATGATAGAACATTATTCTTCCTAAGAGGCAAAATACAACAATCAAAACTGGTGTGACATGTACACCCTGGGGAAGTCTCCACATGTTACTGCTCAAGAGCCTGCATATGGTAACAAGCAGTGAGTCATGTCTGGCTGAAAGCTACCCAAGAGCAGACATTCTATGTCATCAGAATACATCTATCTGCGCAATTTGCAAAATGATTATGTTCTGGGAATATCAATGTGTTTACTAAATAAAGAAAGATGAAGATCCAAGTGGATGACCTTGCATCCATCAAAACAAGCCCAGACTTCTTCCAGATGTAAAGTGGGTCATGACTAACAAGCTATGTTTTTCAATCTAATAGCAAAAAGATGTCTTGAAATGAGCGGGGAAAAAAAGGTAAACAGAAGAACTGTAAAATACGGTCTAAAAGCAGATACTGTTATATTTACCTACTATCAGATTAATTATAGATAAAAGTAATCAAGTACCTTCTAAGTACCAGACTCTATGTCAATCACCTTACCTATGCTAGCCCAGTGAACACTGTGGCTACAAGAATTGGGTAAGATATTATCTCTCCCATTTACATGAGAAAACCAAGGCTGGGAAGTTAAGAACTGTCAAACTAGAGGCACTAGGATTCAAACCCTTGTGTGTCTGATTCCAAAGTGGGTAGAATCTTTTTGCTTGCTTTTTAATTTTTTGCTTACTTTCTCCCCAATTGAGAACCTTTAGATGAACACATTTAGAGATCGCATGTACTGTATGAGGGCTAAAGTCAATACAGTAGTACCATATCAGAGAGTTTAGTTAAATAAGATTTTAGCTGTTCTTGGCACCTAAATAGTAACTATGTGAAATGATGGATATGTTAATTTACTTCACTATAATAACCATCTTACTATCTATATGTATCCTATAACATCATGTTGTAAACATCAGATATATGCAATAAAATTTATTTTTTAAAATAACTCTTTCATAAGCAGTTATTTATTATTTTCTTCTACCTTATAAACTCTTGTGTAGAAAAAAGAATCCCGTGTACTTTAAACTAGCAAAGTCTGAGTCAACCCAGAGAACATCTTTACATGTTCATCATGCTGCCAGTGCAAAGATGACTCAAGACATCACGACCCTCACAGCCCCGGGTGGGGAAAAGATGTGTGCTCAGGTAATTATTATCATACAGTATGCTCAGTGCTCTAATGAGACCACCCCCTTGGGTGGTAGGAGGATCTAACAGGCCACTGTGGGGTAGAGAGGAGGGGTCCCACCTAGGTAGGGTCACGGGAAGGCTTCTTGGAGATGAAAAGTTGGCGAGAGAAACAAAAGCATTCCAAGGAAAAAGAAGGCATCAGCCGCACAAAGGCAAGAAGGGGGGCAAGAGCCACGGAATGTTCCAGGCATTTAATTTTCCACTTTGGCTTCCAACTCTTTGAAACCTGATGAGGAGACAACACTGCTGATTTGCTAATACACCTCCAGTGCGTCAGAAGTTTCCTGCCAAATAGAGTGGTCCACAGAGACATAACTGCCTCGCCTAAAACTACTGCAAGTCTGAATTTTGCTGGTTTTCTTTCTACACAAAGGCTTGTTGGCTACTGATGACTCTCAAAGCAGGAGAAACTGTGCTCAAATGTGCTCACCAGGAATCCACAATTTACAAAAGATTATATGCAGGCAGATCCCAATTAAAGCAGTGGGACCCCACGGACAGTGTTAAAGGCATAAGGACACTGGAATCAGAGAGCTGGCTTTGACTCCTAGTTCACCCACTTGCCAGACATGTGTTTTTAGCAAGGGTATACATCTCACAGAGCCTCGGTTCCCAATCCTGTGGGATAAGCTTGGCAGATAGAAAAAGAACCACTCCACAGTTCCACTTCCCAGGACAGTGGTACTCCAGAATATTGCTGCCGTACTCCCCAAGAGTTTTTCTTAGCCTTTCTAAAGTCATCAACGATCAATGACCTGTTTATGTTTCTCCTCTATTAGATGAGAGTTCTTTGAAAGCAAGGACTGTTAATTATTTATCTTCCTATTCCTTGCACCTAACAGAGTGCTGCTAAATAGGAAGTGATGAATCAGTGCTGTGCCGATAGAAAGATGGTGAGTGGATGGACATACAGATAAATGAAATATGCACAGAATAACCAGACACCTGGTTACAGACATTCCTTCGCACTCCAGAAGAAGAGCTGGAGCCCTGAGGCAGAGATGTGTTAACTACACACTGCTACTGCAGGACAACTGAACTGGTGATCTGGGTCCTCTGCAGGCTGGAAGGCCACAGCGCTGTCATCAAAGAAGCTATACGAAGGACCCCAGCACAGCCTTATGAGGACAGCCTCCTGGAGATACTCCAAAGCTCTCTCACTGGGTGGCTTTGGGAACCTGGAGCAAACCACCAGGAAAACTCCACAGGGTATGTTCTGGCAAAGACCACTGCCTCAGGAAAGTGGGAATGTGACTTCATGCACATATCAGAAAGTTCAACATATGAAGTTTGCTTCTATCAAATTATTGGAATTAAAAAAAAACAAAACAGACTTTACATCTTAAAAAAAAAAAGCTCTCATCTACGTGTACTCTCTGCACCTGTCAAACCATGAGAGCCACAGTCTCCTAAACAAACAAAACCTGCGGTCTCTGCTACAGCTTTGCTAAAGATCAGGTGTACTGTAGAGGAGGATGGCTGACTTCTCACCCAGCTGCTTTGGGTTAAGAGCAGTGTTCTGCTTCCCAGCATTACCTTGGGCCTTTTTCTTAATGTTTCTAAGACTAGTTTCCCTCAACTACAGAACAAGACAATGATTCTACCCTGCAGACAGTACCTTGTTGGAAAGGCTGATTTTGCCCCACATAAAGTAGGGCCTCAACAAATATTAGCTCCTTTTATATTAGTTACTTTTATCCCTTACTATATCCTCAGCCTATCCACCTTATTCTACCCATGCAAAATTCCCATCACCAAAAAGCCTTCCAGCTGATTAGTCCAAAATGGAATGGCCACACTCACTCATCAAAAGCAACATACTCTCCTGGAAGTTCTACCACTCACAGACTGTATTAGTGCACATTTGCTCCCCACACTCTGGATGAGGTGAGCGATAATGACTCTGTACCTCTCTGTAGTCCTCACAGGCCCTCACAGAGTAGCTCATGATTGTAGATGCTCAGTAAAGATGTGAACTGAGAGATATGGTGTTAAAATGCTCTCTTTCAAGAGCTCCTAGTGGGAAGTTGTCAGTTATGTGGCTGTCACTTGTCTGAGATTTTCAAGTCAACCAAGTCAGCTAGCATTGAGCACCTGGATGGGACTCAGAAAGCCCTCATTCCACAACCATCAGAAGCCCACAGGAGCAATGCATGGTAGCAGGGCTAAGGAAAGATACAGATGCTGTTTAGTCAATTCATTACAAAGGGAAGAAACTATCCATTTCAATGCTGAGTCCGTTCAAGACAAACAACTATCAGGACAAAGGTATGCTGGTTGGACAAGAAGTGGTGTGCTTGAGACCAAAGTATCTGACCCTTGGTGGACTGTAGAAAGCACATGGTGTGAAATGGGACTGGGAAGTAGCCGGAACCGTGCTGAGTATCTGGAGAGGATTTAATGTCATCAAAAGGTTGTTTTAGGCTGGGCTCAGTGGCTCAGCCTGTAATCCCAGTACTTTGGGAGGCCGAGGTGAGTGAATTGCCTGAGCCTGCGGGTCCGAGACCAGCCTGGACAACATGGCAAGACCTCATCTCTACAATAAAAAAATCAAAACTTAGTTGGTGTAGTAGTGTGTGCCTGTAGTTCTGGCTACTTGGAAGGCTGAGGTGTAAGGACTGCCAGAGTCCAGCAGATCCACAATGGGGTGGCCATGAGTGTGCCACTGCACTCCAGTCTGGGTGACTGAGTGAGACTCCAACTCAAAGAAAAAAAAAAGGTTGTTTTGTAAGAACCCACTCTGGGTAGGATGATAATGAACCTAAATGGGCAGGGAAACCTGTTTATAGGGTTAAGCTAATGGTTCTCAACCAGGGCACTGTGTCACCCAGGCTTAGGGGAAGTGGTCAAAAGACAGCAGTTCGAGGATAAAGAAGTGACCACCACCTAGCTCAGCCTGCAGCTTTACCATGCAAGCAACCATTAAACCGTGAATGTTTCCAAGGAGGCTTGCACACACAGTCATGTGCCCACTGATCAAAAGAAGGAGGGTCATTCTGTTCTCACAACTGCCTGTTCAGCTTTGTGGGGGCTCGGCTCTGCTTGTCCTTGCTCTTCTTCGGCCACAAAATAAAGACATTGATGTGGAAGCTATGTTTTCTTCCATTTTCACAGCAAACCATCCAACTCCCTTCTCCTGACCTCTTGGAGGTGGTGCTGGGCTGGCTGAGAGGGAAGGATGTGGAGAGGATGCACCCTTCCCTCCTCAGCAAGGAACTTGAGCTCCGACTCTCAGTCTCCAAACAAGCTGCAAGAGAAGCACTGGGGGTGTGGGTGGCACATTCTGTTCATCCTACTTGTTGAATATGAAAACTCAGAGTCACAGAGGAGCAAAAGTTCATATTTAACCCAACCAAGGCTTCATCACAGAGACCTCCCAGTGGAATGAATGCTAAAGGGAGGCATTGTTGTAGGAGGGTGTGAATGCAAATAACATTAAACATCAGAGGCAGGGACATGCAGACACTTGACCATTCCATCCCCTCAACAAATATTTATTTACTCTGTACTAAGGCTGTGAAATTGAGTGAAAGGCATATCTACAGTGGCTAAGCAAGTGTACTGTGTTGAGGGCTGTTAAAAGTCTAGGCAGGAAAAACGCTGGTTCAATCTATTACTGGAGGTAGAACGACTGTGTTTATGGGATAATGTGTGTGTGGATTTAAGAGGACATGGGAGAGAAAGGAACACAAGCGTATGAAGAGTTTGAGAGTCCGAGTATGTGACAATGTGAGTATGTGCCCAGAATGCATAATACCAGAGAGTTAAATTGAAAAAGAGTGACACTTCCTTAATTCAGTCTCTTTTAGGAAGATCTGAATATTCTAGAGGACTGAAGATCATTCCATCAAATGGGAAAACTAAGAATTAGTTTGCTTTTTTAACCTCCTATATAAGAAGGGGTTGGGGAGACCAATAAATGTACCCACGGGGGTATCTTACCAGTATTGGGGTAGGGTTCCAGACCTCTGACTACAGTAGGTCCTAGATAGGCCTCCTGAAAGTAAATAGTGAGGCTGTTTTTGAGAAGAAGAGTCAACTCCACAAACGGGCAGGGAGAAAGTGGATCCCAAGTGTCCTTCCAGGAAAGAAGGTGCCAGGGTCTTGTGAGTTGGGGGGTAAGACAAAGATATTCTCTGGCCATGATTGAGAGTGGGGCATGCAAATGCCTCCAGAGCAGCCCTTTAGACTTTGCTAAGTTTCTGAGCAAAGCCATTATTAGGAGTTAGCATTTTCTTAAGGACCTTTAACAAGATCTCATTTCTAGTGGGGAGACAGCACCACTCCATGACATAGGCCACTCCTGGGTCCCACTTAAAAAAGAACAAGTGTCTAATTTAAAGGATATGATTGGACCAGGAAGCCAAGGACAGGGAAGGGAGGACGAGGCTCTGGGGAGACAGACCATAGAGCAAGCACAGTGGCTGCTGGCATGGCCCCAGGGGGAAGGGATGCAGTCAAGGAGCCAGGGCTTGGAGCGCCAGGAATACCCACCTGTACAAACCAGCAAGGGTTAGGGTTTGCTGGACCCAGAACTTTCCTCTGAGGTCAGTGTAGGCAGTGGAAGCAAGATACACAAGGACATAACCCTCTCCTGCCTTTCAACATAAAGAAAGTGGATTCCCCTTTTCATCACACAGGTCCTGGTGGCAAGCGCGAAACTATGGTTAGCATTCTGCAGCATTGGCCGCGATGCTCTGGTTTATTTATCCTGTGCTGTCAGAGTATCAGTTGTTGTTTCTTGGTAATTGCACACAGAACTCTTTATCCTCTGTGTCTGTAGCATTTTAAATACTCTGGATCAGGTTTGACAAAGCTGTAACGGAAGCATCCATAGGCTCTGAGTGAAGTCCTCTGCTAGGAGTAAGGTGCATGAACTCTGACAGCTCCAGTCCCTCATCAAGCTGTTCTGCTTCATCCAGGCTCTGGGATACATTCTGGGTAGCAGAGACTGTGGAATCTAAGCTTGGGATTGAGACAGGGCCTCAAGAGTCAACTTCACAAATGGGCAGGGAGAAAGTGGATCCCAAGTTTCCTCTCCAGGTAAGAAGGTGCCAGTCTTGTGAGTTGGGGGGTAAGACAAAGCTATTCTTTGACCTTGACTGAGGGTGGAGTGTGCAAATGCCTCCAGAGCAGCCCTTTAGACCTTGCTAGACAGTCCCTGGCCAAGGTTGGTCTCTGCAGAATATGTATATTCCCTGTAACAAGTCATGGGGTTAAGGAGTCATGGGATGCAGGGAACCAGGCAACCTAAAGACAATGTAGTCATCACTCTTAATCAATGTGATTGCAAACACTGCATAGGAATTTGAATTAACTTCTTTGATTATAAAGCTGTTTGCTATGTTGTCTTGAGGTGCAAAATAACACCCATGTTGCCATTTTTAGGGCATCACTAGGAGAACATTCTTTTGATTAAAGAAATGACATCATTGAAAATACCTGTATGTGTGTGTGTGTGTGTGTGTGTGTGTGTGTGTGTGTGTGTGTGTGTGTGTGTAAATTAGGGTATGTGAAATTTCCTAATAGTATTTCAGTTCATCAATACCACGTGTTTGGGGGGGGAGAGTAGCAGGTTTTAATGCAAGGAGGACATGCAATAGAGTCAGGCATACCCAGCAGATGTTCTAGAGAGAGCCGCTTCATCTTTCTGAGCTGTAGCATCCTTTACATGAGATGGCAAATTCTGCTTATTTCACAGGCATTCATGAGAAGCGAGAAGATACAGCAAGGCACTTGGTATATCAAGGGCCATCAACAAATGTTATTCCCTATTTGCTTTATCAATAAGGTAAAGTTTTAGAAGGACCCTAAAGACCAGAGATAAAAATGAAAAGCTTTCTGATTATACCCTGTGAGTGATGTCAGCAGAGAATCCGAGGGGTCCAGGCACCATCAGGTGCAGGTCAGGAAGTCATCCTGCACACAAGGAACACAGAGAGGACTTGTAGAAGTGGCTCCTTACTTTGCAGGCATCTTGGCAACTGGAAAACTCAGACTTCTGGTCCTTTCTCAGCCCTGGAACTCACCCCACGCACTGGGACACCCCACCTCCAAGTGAGCCTTTTTCTCATCTGGAGAACCAAGAGCAGAATGAGGCTCTCTGCCTAGAAGAGGCAACCCTGAGTGTGGGACTCACTCACCTCTGAGCCACTCAGACCTCAGAGGAGAGGTCTCGGGTCTATTTCCCATGGAAGTCCATGTTCCTCAGAACCCCCAGGAGCCAGGAGCCAGCACGCAGGGCAGAGACCACCAGTTGGGTTCTTGATCCCTAAACTCCACAATGAAAGAGCAAGCCTGGTTTCAACCATTCTACATGTTGTAGGCTTTCCTGCAGACTTTCATTTGAACAAAAGGACCCGGAGCTAAAGAACACTTTGAAAACTATTTCCTAGGATTCACTCTTATCCCAGCAGGCTGATCTCACATGGTAAGAAAGAGATTTAGTTTCCTCATCTGATGAATCTGATTTCTTAGACACATCGCACAGAACAGGCAGAGACAGAACTGTAGCAGCAGCAGTTGTAATCATAAAAATAACAGAAAGAGGAACATCTCATTCTTACTAAGAACATCTCACTCTTATGAAGCCACTTAGGATGCAAGTGTGAAATGTTCAAGCAACACCTATTTTTTTCTTCAGGGCCACTAGGTGCCCAAGTTAATGGAAAAACAAAACAAAGTAAAATTTAGGCTCTTAAAAAGTTCCTTCAGTGGAGGGTATGGCTCACAACACAGTATGAAATGTTATTATAAATTTAAGCCCAGATATGAGAAAAGTTTAGAAGCTTCAAGGTACTGCAGTTTAGGATCGTTTGAGCCTAGGAGATTGAAAACGTGGGGAAGAGTATACGAAATTGAGTTATGAAGCTCGATAGAGAAAGGCAGGGTCCAGATTATCCCCGGACATTTTCACTCAGGAAGTTCCTTACCATAGAGGATACCTTCCAAGTTAAAAGTAGAGGCATAGTTTGCCTTCTTTCTTTTTTTTTGAGTTGGAGTCTCACTCTATCGCCGAGACTGGAGTGCAGTGGCCGCTCCCGGCCACCGCAGCCTCGACCTGCTGGGTTCCGGCAATCCTTCCACCTCAGCCTTCCAAGTAGCCAGAATTACAGGCATGCGCTACCACGCCCAACTGATTTTTTTATTTATTGTAGAGATGAGATCTTGCTGCCCAGGCGGGTCTCAAACCTGCAGGCTCAGATAATCCACTCACTTCAGCCTCCCAAAGGCGCGGGATTACAGACTGAGCCACCGAGCCTAGCAGTTTGCCCTCTTTCAAGAAACATCCTGGGTTCCTTTCAGGAACCTCTCCTGCCCTTCATTGCCATGTAATCTGATGGACTGGGCCCTATATTCAGGCTAGGTTCTAAGCCAGTGGGTAGATTCCAGCTCACCAGCTCCAGAGGCAGGATCAGTGAATGTAGCAATAAGCTAGGTTATTTCCTGGGAAAGGAAGTGTCCTTTATATCCCACAGGAACTACTGAAAGAGACTTCTTTCTTTACTTATGGACAAGTGATATCTGTTGCCACCACCATTTTGCTACTACGACGAAGAGACCCATTGTCTCTGGATCAGGTTGAAAGGCCTCTTCTTGATATAAGCTGCACACGGTGCATGAAGAATCTGAGTAGATGCACAAGACTGGAGTGGGATAGGCACATGACAAAGTCCATGTAACCCCAGAGCTCAGAGACTAGAGTTCCACTTTCCTTTCCTAGAAAAGGAAATAAGAGAAGACAGGGAGGTCAAGGGACTTGCCCAAGGTTCCCTTTTCACGAACAGCAGAGTCAATCTGAAAACTAAATGACACTCATGATTTTATAGTTGACTGCTCGGTCTACCCTAACATGTGATCCCTACACAATGGCCAAATAAGGATGTGCAGAAAAGTGGGTATCGAGGGAAAATGCACTCCCTCTCTAAATCCCAACTTTCCAATGCCCTGTGTGGCTCTAGCCTGATGTAGAGGTGGATGACTGGAGGAAGGCCCAGAGAGGCCACTTCACAGATGACAAAGCATGCTGCTCTCTCCCAGGTTTGCTTACATCTATGCTGCTGTGCTAGTCCCTGCCAATAACAGTTAGGCATCGTGCAATGGCAGAGATACAGTTCGAGAAACGCATCCTTGGGTGATTCTGTCGCTGAGTGAACATCACAAAGTACATTAACACAAACCAAGAAGGTACAGTCTCCTACACACCTAGAATAATAGCCTAGAAGGTACAGCTTATTGCTCCTAGGTTACTGTACTGACTACTGTAGGCAACTGTGACACAATGGTAAGTATCTGAGTATCTAAACACATCTAAAGATAGAAAAAGTACAGAAAAAGTATGTTACAAAAGATTACAATGGTGTGGCAGTGAGTGGTAAGTGAATGTGAAGGCCTAGGACATTATGATACATTACTGTGGACTTTATAAATACTCTTCATTTAGGCTACACTAGATCTATAAAAAATATTTTTCTTTCTTCAATAATAAGTTAAGCTTGACTTTCTGTAACTTTTCACTTTACAAACTTTTTCATTTTTAACTTTTTGTCTCTTTTAATAAGTTAGCTTAAAAACAACACATTGTACAGCTGTACAAATTTTTTGTCTTTAGATCTTTATTCTAAAAGCTTTTCTACTTTTAAGTTTATTTGGTTTTTTTTCTTAAACTTACACGCATTAGTCTAGGCTGTGGAGTAAGTGTCCAGACATTGCCTCTTTCCCCCATATCTGACTTCTTTCTGTCCCTCTCCCAAGGAACAGTCCCTGGCCAAGGCTGGTCTCTGTAGAATATGCATATTCCCTGTAACAAGTCATGGGGTTAAGGAGTCATGGGATGCAGGGAACTCGGCAACCTAAAGACAATGTAGTCATCACTCTTAATCAATGTGATTGCCAACATTGTATAGGAATTTGAATGAACTTGCTTGATTATAAAGCTGTTTGCTGTGCTGTCTTGAGGCGCAAATTCTTTCATCGTCACCAACCCACTGCCGTTGGTGACCCTCCCTTAAGTGTAATAAATCAAAGTCTCTCCCTGCCGGACCTCCGGGTGACTTCTTTGGAATAAGTAAACATTATGCACAAGCCTTCTCAGATTTGGGGCTACCACATTACACTAGGCCTACACAGGGTTAGAATAATCAATATCACTGTCTTCCACTTCCACATTTTGTCCCACTGGCAGGCCTTCAGGGGCAATAACAAGTACAGGGCTGTCATCTCCTCTGATACCAATGCCTTCTTCTGAAATACCTCCTGAAAGGCAGTTAACTCATTTTTTTATAAGTAGGTATACACTCTAAAATAACAACAAAAAGTATGATATAGTAATTACAGGTGAAAGAAATGTTTTAGCTCCGTTAGAGTCTTATGGGCCCACATCATACATTCAGTCTGCCGTTGATCAAAACATTGCCATGTGGCACATGACTGTATGTCACTGTTATGCTTTAGAAACAGGTAGAAACCTTACCAGAGCCCTCCCAATCTGAACCCATCACACTGTGACATCCCTTTTCCTTTGCTGGTCCCGATGAGGTAGCTCTTCATATTTTTTCTAGGAGCTAATCAGAGACCCCTGAAGCCTTCTGGGATACCATCAGGTGATCCATTGTTCTTTCTGTGGTGTAACATAACTTTACCCACACTGTAAATTTAGCACTTCACACCCCTAGAGACTGCAGACTCACATCTGTATCTCTTCCTGATCCAGGGATCAGGGAAGACAAGGATTTTACCTCACCTATATATTCAGGAACCTTGGCACAAGCCAGGTGTTCAACAAGGGTTAAAAATGCAAATGAATACATATCCGCCATGTGCATGAACCAGCATCACTATGCACAGAATACATAATGCAAAGCTGACAGGGATATAAAGATATGCAAAGGAAGGCCATCTCCACAACCAGCTTAACACATTCGTGACGGGCAAATTGTTCATTTTTCTAATACTGAGAGTGAGTGAAAATAAAAAAAAATCTGAAGCTGGTTTGCTGCAAACTTCGGTCATTAAGCACAAGTGAAACGATCTTTTCTAAATTGTCACCGTTTTTCATAATACAGCTGAAAGTAGCAGACATATCCAGTATTTGCCTCGGACACCACGCTGACTAGCATTCTGTACTTTATATTTTTATTCAGATTATAAACCCAAAAAGACAGTCTTCCACAATAAGGTATGATGGATTCATCCAAGGAAAGTTCTTGTTCAGGTTTGTACACAGTTTTGAACTCATTTAAAACATAATTTACTATGAGTTCAATTTTGTATAATCTGCTTGGATTTGACTGCATTTCTGCATTATTGGAAAAATGCAAAAATTGGTAGTAATCTATTTTGTGTCATTGTCTTTGAAAAGAAAGTCATTGCAATTGACAGATGTGTTGACCAATAATCATGTATTGTGGCTTCCTTCACTTGTGTCATCAAAATATTTAATGCTAGAAATTTTTTCATCTTGGACACTAGTGTTACTCCACTTTTTTTAGTCTTTGGACATTTATACCTGAGGTGCATCTGATCATAATACTTGTTAGTTTCAGTTCCAATCATTTCTATAAAATCATCTTCAATAAATAGTCTGACAACTTCACTTGTACTTTGAAGATCATTTGTAAATACCTTGTCACCTGGATTACCAAGAAACACTTCCAAGTTTCTTTTTGGATCATATTTTGTACACTCAATGTCTGATTCGTTCTCACCAGTACCAAATTTACTGTCATGGATTATCTGCATTATATTTCTTTGTTTACATTGTATCATTATATCACTATCTGTTTCACTCACTAATAAATTCACTGGATTCACCTTCAACCTCAGAGATCTCATCAGTATATATTTCTCCATTTTCCATAATTATGGTAAATTATTTTTAACATTGAAGTATGAAAGCCCTGAAATATCAAAATACAAATATACAACACTAATCACAACAAAATAATGACCAACTTGCAATTTTTACCAACTGCATAAATCAATAACAACATCAAACACTCGATATCAGTTGTCTCAATTAACTTTCTCTTTGCCTCATTATTTATTTTCAAGAAAAATATAATAACACATACATATGACAACGTTACAGCATTCAGAAACAGAATTTGAAAAGACGTAAATTCACATTTAGTGGCAACCAGGAACATAATTTGGAACGACATGAATGCATGTCAGCGGCAATGAGGAATAGACTTTGGAATGACGTAAATACACATCAGCGGTTACGAATGAGTTAACATCTTATTTCCCAAAAAGTGAAACAGCCAGGAGCTTGGCCTATGTCTACATAGCTTTTCCATAGCACATCACATGAATGATCTTGCCAATGTGCAGGAAGCAAAAGAAATGATATCTGTATTACCCATCACCAGGCAGGCGAATGTTCAATACTTTACACACATTATCTCATTTAACTTGTTCATGAGGTTGATCATACTTTAGAGATGGAGAAACCAAGGCTCAGAGAAGGTAAGTCGCTTTCTAAAAATCATGTAGTTAGAAGGTAGCTTAAGCCCCGAGTTGTATTCAATCACACAACTTGAACAACCAGTTGGTACCAACTTTTTATTTCAGCTGCTAAGGGTCACTTTTATTATAGTTATGTATTGCGTGAAAAAAGTTTTGTCTACTGAAAGTTACATTTTTTTTTTTTTTTTTGAGTTGGAGTCTCACTCTGTCGCCTAGACTGGAGTGCAGTGGCTGCTCCCAGCCACCGCAGCCTCGACCTGCTGGGCTCCAGCGATCCTTCCGCCTCAGCCTTCCAAGTAGCCGGAATTACAGGCATGCGCTACCACACCCGGCTGGTTTTTTGATTTATTGTAGAGATGAGGTCTCGCTGCCCAGGCGGGTCTCGAACCCACGCGCTTAGGCAATCCACTCACCTCAGCCTCCCAAAGGCACGGGATTACAGGCTGAGCCACCGAGCCGGTTAGAAAGTTACATTTTTAAGTAACAATTTTTCGTGTTTATTTGTCAAAACCTTGTTATCTGGGTTCTAATTACAAAATTCCTAATGACCAAGAAACAGCTAGTATCAGAACATATTAAATTCTAGCTCAAAGAAAAAAAAAGTTTTATTTGGCTTATTCAATATTGTCATGGTTAAAAAACAATTGTCACTAGATTTTTTTTTTAAGGACTAATAGAAAAGTAGTCATTTACACCTTTCCAGATAATTGGGGGGCCTACGACTTGGGATGGGGCCACAATAACTCGCTTTTTCATTCTCACGTGACCCCATTTTTGGGATGAGCGTATTATCTCTAATTCTAGTAGCTGTCAGGCTAGAAACAACATTGCCAGCAATAAAACAACATAAACATTCTAACTATCAAATGCCACAAATAAAGGGGAGACCAAAATGGCTCTGATATTGTCCCATGTCAACTTAAAACATCTTCTACATTTTAGATTTTGGCCTGTTGTAAGTAATTTCCTGGGCCACTCTACACATGGGCTGCATCCCTGATTGACACAATGAACATGGGTTTGGCTCTCATGGTAGGATTGGGGTTGCCTTATTTGCTTTAAGTGTCCACAACCCTTTCTCCTCTGCCAGTACTTCAGCACAGAAATCATTGACTATACTTACATTTCATTGTTTAAAACACAAATGTTCAGCTTTACATTTGGCTGTTTAAAGTTTCATTTCACACTCAGGCAAAACAGAACTGTCTGAGATTTCTGGTGGCTCTCATCACTTCCAAATCCCCCAAAACCTGGCACAGGGCCTAGGCTTTGATGCAAAAGTTCTCTGAGACCTCTTTAGAATCACAAAGAAGACCTCTGAACTCTCACTAAAGCCACTAGGCAACCTGCAGGCAAAGAAAGCCCCGGGAACATGCTTCAGGGCAGTGCCATGTTGGTAACTGGTAGGCAAACATCCTTTTGCTCAAATAAATGTGGGATGTGCAAGTTAAATGGACAGTTTGTCTCTAGTTAGAGTTTTCAATGTTTTCCTCCTGGTCTTGGGTACCCAGACTGTCTTGATGGAGGAGAGTGGGAGAGGGATAGACAGGGACACAGCCCGCAGTATTTTGCAAACCCATTGAACCACAGGTTTTTTGTTTGTTTGTTTTGTAGAGATAAGGTCTCACTATGATGCCCAGGCTGGTCTAAAACTAGTGGGCTTAAATAATTGTCTCGCCTCGGCCTCCCAAAGTGCTGGGATTATAGGCATGAGCCACTATGCCTGGCCAAAACTCATTTTTTAGTGCATCTTTTAGGACAAATGTTGCTCATAACATAAGTCTGTAAAAAGCTGCCCAAAATCTTTTTTTATTCCTGCAGTTCTAAATCCAAACTTAGAAGCAAAATGAGAAGGAACTAGGCCTGCTGACTGCCTACCACATGACAGGTACTTTACATATGTTCTCTGATTTGAATTTCGAGGTAAACTATTTTTATCTCCATTATACAGATGGGGTAAATGAGGCCTGCTAAGGTCAGAAATAGAGCTGACATTTCAGTGCAGGGATGTCTGACACCAAATGTCATACTTTCTTCTCCAGTCTTGTCCTCCTTGAGATAAATCTACTTCAGCATTTCACTGTAATTCTGTAGTGACTTTTTTTTTTTTTTTTTGTTGGAGTCTCACTCTGTCGCCCAGACTGGAGTGCAGTGGCCGCTTCCGGCCACCACAGCCTCGACCTGCTGGGCTCCGGCGATCCTTCTGCCTCAGCCTTCTGAGTAGCTGGAATTACAGGTGTGCGCTACCACGCCCGGCTAATTTTTTTTATTTATTGTAGAGATGAGGTCTCGCCTGCCCAGGCGGGTCAGGCAATCTACTCACCTCAGCCTCCCAAAGGTGCGGGATTACAGGCTGAGCCACCGAGCCCAGCTGTGACTATTTTTGAAAGAGTCTTTCAGTCCTACAGTTTTCTACCTTCCCATGTCTGTCCCCCAGGAAAAGAACAGTTGTGACTTCTATGACCAAAGGCATTGGGCTTCTCCCTATGACTTGCCATGGCTTGAGATGACCTGGAGCCTACACAGATGGGGGGAAGGTGCGTCACCAAAGAGATCACTGCCGGGACACTTCCTCGCTTCTCAATCTGCCAACACACAGGTGCTTGCTTCTCTTCATGCTATAGGGAGCTACAGATAGAAGTTGAACTATTTTCAACATTTGAATTTTTTTTTTTTTTTTTGAGTTGGAGTTTCACTCTGTCACCCAGACTGGAGTGCAGTGGCTGCTGCCGGCCATCGCAGCCTCGACCCTCTGGGTTCCGGCGATCCTGCCGCCTCAGCTTTCCAAGTAGGAGGCACGTGCTACCACGCCCGGCTGATTTTTGATTTATTGTAGAGACGAGGTCTCACCAAGTTGCCCAGGCGGGTCTCGAACCCACAGACTCAGGCAATCCACTCACCTCAGCCTCCCAAAGGCATGGGATTACAGGCTGAGCTACCGAGCCCGGCTACATTTGAATTTTTAATAAGCAGTTGTGAAAAAAATCGCAACTGTTTTACTGTTCCTTGGTATTTTTTTTAGCAATCCCTCTTTGAGAAAACAGCACTAGCTTCTCTTCCTTTTGCATCCATTGACTTAAGCTTAAGCTTTTGGTCTACATTAGAGTTGCTTATTTGTTTTTTAAAGGAAAAAAAAAATCTGAGGACCCCCCCCCAAAAAATCCTTATGTGAAAGGGAAAGTTAAGCCTGGAGGCTCAGTCATGTAACATCCTCTTCCAAATGAATAGTTCTTACTGGCAAGATCCATCAGCCAGATTCCAGGAAAGGAAAAGCCCTCAGGCGTATATGAAGGACAGCCCCCACAGATCGTTCAGAAGAAAATTTTTTGCTGGCCAGTTGTAAACAGGGCCATGCCAATTTTAACTACAGGTTTACAATCTAAGTCTGCCACCTAAAACTCAAGTTTGTTGGCTTCCAAGCTAAAAATGTCTGGTAACGTAGATTACAAACTTACCTTCCCAGGTGCAGAACAAAGACAAGATGAGGTCACTAATTTCTTCCACCTAACCAGAGACATCTGCATAACTGATTTTTCCTTTACTCTGTTTTCTCTTCAAACTTTCACCTTATCTTAAGTAAAATGTAAGAGTTACTGGGCACTAACTAATCTCATTTTCCTTATCACCTACCTCGCCCCTCTTCCTACATGCCCTCCCCTCCTTGAAGGAACTGTATCAATATGACACCTGAAATTTTCTTTGGAAAAATTGCCATAGATGTGTTGGTGGCTTGGGTTTCCCCATGTGCCCTAACGTTGACTCAATTAACCTCAATTGACTGAGGCTTTTGCTTCAGGCACTCATTTTGGTTATCAGTTTTTACTAGAATTCTCTAGAAACTGAAAACCAAAACAACAACAACAAAAGCCCAGGCCAAAAGGCCAGGAAGAATGACAGCAGGCAGGTGACTACAAAGAAAACAAACCAACCCCAGGGCACTTTCAGCAGAGGAATGCTATTCAATAGGTAGGGAAGCCATCCCTTCAGGGTAAGAGGGGGTGATTTTGCATAAAGCTTATTATCTAATCCATCTTGGCAGGCTCAACTATCCAGGTCTATCCAGAAATGACAATAAGCCCCATTCATTGTGTTAATTGGATGGAGGTCTCTCTCCACCTCATTCTTCCCTATCTCAGAAAAAACGTTAAAAGCAATTTCCTCCAGGTTGAACTATTTTCCTGGGACTTTAAAGAGGTGTATTTCTTGGATTCAAGGACAGTATTAAGATCAATTCACTTCATTTAATCCCTGAGCCTTTATTGATTAGCTTTTCTGAGTCCTGCACTAAACTACCTGCTTGGTGGAGAAAGAAAGAGCCAGAGATTCTTCTGCCCTTAAAGGAAATCTGAGTTGAGCATAAACAAGAAAGCAAAAGACTCGACTGTTTTTAAAGCTTAGTCTCCTTACCTAACAAAACAGAGATGAAAATATTTGCTGTACCTACATCCCAAGAAGATAATGAGACATAAATGAAATAAAGTCTGAAAAATATGGTAAGAAGGAGAAACATGCCTTGTGCAAAAGGGTAGGAAAGACTGAGTGGCAGATTGTAAAAGAGACATTTGAAAACTTCACTGGCAGGCTGCCCACACCATCCATGTAAAACTGGTTAAATTCAGAAGCAAACTTTTTGCTTTTTAATAGTTTGAAGAAAGTTTTGTTTTGTTTTCTGGACTTTTTAAAAAATGATATATGTGGTATTTTATTTTTCAGCCTTATTGAGGTATAATTGGCAAGTTAAAATGATATATTTAAGATGCACATGTTTTGATATACATATATACCATAAATTAATTAATGCAATCAAGTTGATTAAGAATCCATTGCCTTATACAGTTACCAATTGTGTGTGTGTGTTTATGGTGTGTGTGTGGTGAGACACTTAAGATCTACCTTCATGGCAAATTTCAAATGGACATTATTATAAACTTTAGCCATCAAGCTGTACATCAGGTCTCTAGAATTTATTCATCCTGCATCAAAGCAACTCTATTGCCTTTCGGCCCGCATGTTTCCATTTGCACCAAACCCTTGATAACCACCATCCTGCTCTCTGCTTCTATGAGCTCACTTTTTTTTATTTTCCAACTCCTTGATTGGGAAGAAAAACCAAGTCAAATTCAATGAGATTAACTGAAAGTTAATCTTACACACTCATTTTTCTTTTCTCATGGATAAAATTTGGGACTTGAATTTGACCCAAACTCCAAACTTCTTGAGTTGGTAGCTTCCATATTCATTAAGCCCCAAAGGATCTTTTGGTCCCAAAGGAATGTTGGCTACTTTTTAAGAAAATTTAAATGTGATTTAAAGGTGTCTACATTCTAGTTTAGCACTAAACCAGTGAAAGATTACACTAATAACACGATGCCACCTACACATGGTTACTAGGTTAGCACTGTTATAATCTCAGGCATGTGATTATTAAATTAAATTTTAAACGAAGTGAAAAAGCTTTTCCTGTCTAGCAAGGAGAACATGTGCTATGATAAATTCTTTAAATTTTGTCACCTGCTTCTAAAATTCTATTTAAGTGATTGGTTTTGTACCACAAGTAACCGTGACAGAAATCTGCTTTGAGAGCCTGCCTGATTTACAGAAGAATTCTTCTAAGAACTGTGTGAAGGCCTCAACAAGAAGATTTCAGCATCAGGCAAAATTTGTCTGTCCAAAGGTTGCTTGGTAGCTCTGAAAACACAAGCAGAAAGCTCATCCTGAAATTATTTTTAACATATATTTTATCCACAAGACCTACCAGAGTACAGAAGATGCACTGGCACTGGGCTATAGTCGTCATCTGCTCCACTGGATACTCCCCAAGGCAGAGCTTACAAGACACCAGTGGGTCAAGGGCCAGGTCCCAAGTGGGCCGGTACCTTGCTGTGGTCATCGCAGAGCAGTCTGAAAAGAGAGAAGCACAGATGGTCAGATCTTCCCATCTCTGGCCTCCCCCAGACCTATGGCAGGTGTCACGCCGCCTGGCTATGGCTGGGGCCCAGCGAGGTGGAAAACTGAAGGTTGATGGTGCCTGGGGTTTTGGGCAAATTCATTTGAATACTCTGAGTTTTTGTTTTGTTTTGTTTTGTTTTGAGTTGGAGTCTCACTCTCTCACCCAGACTGGAGTGCAGTGGCTGCTCCCGGCCACCGCAGCCTCGACCGGCTGGGCTCCGGCGATCCTTCTGCCTCAGTCTTCCAAGTAGCTGGAACTACAGGCATGCGCTACCACGCCCCGCTCATTTTGATTTATTGTAGAGATGAGGTCTCACCAAGTTGCTCAGGCTCAGGCAATCCACTCACTTCAGGCACGGGATTACAGGCTGAGTCACCAAGCCTGGCTTTCTGAGAAGTTTTAACCAGGATCCTTGGCCCGGGTCTGTGGGTGGTTCCTTTACCATTTTGATAGTAACTTTCAAATCTACCCTCAGAATGGCAAAGGACTAACCCACATCCCCCTCCTTCCCTCCCTCCCCCAATATGCATTTCGTAAGATACCTCTCAACCAAGCTACTAGCCCAGGAGGGCAAAACCTTAGCAATCATGGAAGAGACGTTTTTGTTAGAATAGTTATTGCTTGTATTATGCTCTACAGTGTTAAAGACACTTAGTTAAAATGAGAACAAGCCTGGGTAGAAGAATCAGGACAGAAGAGTTTGGTAGGCTTGAGTTTTGAGTGAGGTCACATTTCCCGCAGATGAAAATGGTGCAGACATCAAAACAGAAGGAAGAAACATCCTAACGTCTTTCACCAGAAGACAGGGTACAGAGGCCACATAGTAGGAGCAGAACCAACTCTGCTTTGTGATCAGACAGAACTACATATCCAAACTTCCTCTGCCTATAACCAACAGTTATTTAACCACTACTAGCCTCCATTTGCTCATCTGTATTGGGGATGACGATCCCTCCTCACAGGTATTGTGAGAATTGAGAGAGAGCCTATAAAGGGCATGCTACACACAGTAAATGATCAACACAAACCCTTCTCCCACTTTCTCCTGTGATGTCCAGTTTAGCTGTAGTTTATCAGTCTGTGAAAAAGAATCTGATGACGCTGAAATGTTTGGAGCTAAGCATCATTTCTACAGGTTATTCCTAGGGTTAAGGAACTGCCATGGCAATTTATTTTTATTTTTTTCTTTTAGATTGTATCACTTTCTCAAGTTTTGTTAGTTGTAGTTCACTGAGTGTCACTGATAAAATAGGGCAAAGCACTTGCCAAATTCTACACAGAGCACCCCAGAGGCGAGACAATATGTGTAACTCAGGGAGCGGCACAATCCGGAAAACTCACCCAGCAGATATAGTGATGACACATGAAAAGGAATATGGGGAGTAGAAATGTGACAGATGAAGAGAGGAGACCCTGAACACGAGCACTCAAACCAGTGAGGGAAATGACTGAAGGTGACCTGAAATCTGCATTGAGAGACAGGACAGGTAATCACCGATAGGGCAGAAGTGAACAGCAGGATGGGTGGGCCTCTCCCCAGGGCAGTGGCTGTCTATGAGTCATTTAGTCTAAAATAAGTGTATTTTCCATTTTTACAAAAGAACTCTTTGACTTAAATTCAAGTGATTTTGGACTGGCTAGCACTTTCAAGATAAATTAAACAAGCACTAGAATTTGACTTAAAGCTGATAGGTCCAGAAGACTTAGATGATTCTAGGTGTCACTCAGTTCTCTGGGGATACAGGCGGTACTAAGGTCAAAGCTTCTTTCCTCCCCATTGTTGTTACGTTAAATGTCACAAGGGTTTTCTGGGTTCTGAGATTATGAGCCATGATTTTCTTCTTCTATTTCTCTCCATATTTTTCCTGTTTTAATCCTTAATTTTTCTTTCAAGTAGCATTTGTTAAAGTACACTGTGCAAAATGATAATTATGTTTGAATGAGAATTTCACCTGGTCCTAACAGGGATCACCAACCTCAACCCAAGGCACTGAGGCTTAGGATGGGCTCAGAAATCATGCAAGGCTGGAAACGTCCCAAAGGAGCAGCAGACTGCTCACTGGCTTCTCCAACCTAGAGATTAGGGGATAGATTATTGTTGAAAATGTTGACAAAGTACAGGGTCCAAGTTCCATAGAGCACTGTAGCAAAAGTTTTAGGATAAAGAGTTTGGTTCAAATTTTTCTTTTTGCCACTTGGTTATATGATTTTAGAGGAATTATTTAACTTTAAACTTTATTTGTTGTTTTTTTCTCTTTGTAAATCTATATGCCAACTTAAAAAACAGATGATGGAGAGGACGTGGCGGAAAGGGAACACTTCTACACTATTGGTGGAAGTATAAACTAATACAACCTCTGTGGAAAAAAGTTTGGTGATTCCTAAAAGATCTAAAAAATCAACCTTCCATATGACCCCACAATTCCCTTACTGGGAATATACCCAGAGGAACTCAAATCACTTCATGAAAAAGATACCTGCACACATATATTTATCGTAACATTGTTCACAATAGCAAAAACATGGAACCAACCATGCTACCCATACCTATCAAAAGAGAACTGGATTTTAAAAAAATGTGGTACATATACACAACAGAATATTAAGCGGCAAAAAAAAGGGACAAAGTTATGAACTTCACAGCAACTGGGATGGACTTAGAGTATATAATACTGAGTGACCTATCACAGAAACAAAGAACTGAGAATCACTTATAAGTGAACCTTGAACAATTATCATAATACTATAAGAAAAGGATTGGCAGTAGTGGGAATCTGCAGGAATAGGTGGGGGTAGCACACCTTATCAACAAGGTTATGTGCATAGTGAACATTTGTATACCTAACCCTGAATTGTGCCACATCATTAAAATAAAAAAAAATCTATATACCATCACCTCCCACGCAGACTTGGGAAGAATGAGAAGCAATACACTTGAAGTTCCTGGGGGACATTACAAGTTTGGTACATGGCAGACATTGTTGTAGGCCAGGTTAGCAAGCTTGGACATTAACCTAAAGAGACTAAATGAAGAAGAAAAGTTGTTGAACGGATGTGTGATGTGACATAATTGGTCTTTTAGAAAATCCAATCCTACAGCCAAAATTTTTGGAAGAAGCAATCACCAAAACCTCCCAAAGCCTCCCTCGGGCTTTATCAGCAGTTATGCCGTATGGTTCAAGACTGGACATCACCCAAGAATGTATTACAGAATGACAGTATTCTAGGGCTCAACCAGTTCCACATAAGGTCCTTGAATCCCCTCACCCTTGCCACAAGTCCTAGACAGGGCAACATCACATTAACAGTTTCCTGTCCTATAACCTATTTACAAGTCCCTATCCTCAACCACTGCCCTATCCCACCTTGCTGGCTCCCAAGACCATTGTCTCTTTTTCCAGTTTCTGAGCTGGGCTCTTTTTCCTGTTTACAGCCTCTCTCATGTGACCCTTGGGACCGCTTACAGGGCTTGACCTGTCTGGCTTCCTTTCTTCCCAGAGCATGATTCCTTCTTGAACCCCAGTGGCTTCTTCTGTCGTAGGCACAGGTTAGCCCATAGCCCTCCTTCCATTTGCCCCCAGCCCCACAAGCTAGACATGAAGTAGGTTACACTCCCTTTTGAGTACCACATCAGTATTCTTTACCCTGTACAGAGCACACAGTCTCTTGAATTGTATTCAAAAATATAATTTAAATGGCGATGGCAACCACAGGACATATTATACAAAAAAAAAAGAACTATATTGTCTAAATCCATCACAGATGTTCCCTACACACAAGATGGCCTTAATATGATTTTGCAAACATTGAACAGCTGCAAACTTATAATCGGAATTTGCTGACAGAATCACAATGCACAATAAAAGAAAACACGGTCTTTGTTTTCCTAATGCAAATGTCAAGTCATATGAAACAGCCAATTGTATTAAGAATATCTGTCAGTTAGAAATATTATTCAATTTAAGTAATTTAAAATGTTTATAAGGCAAGTTACTTATTAAGCCTGCTTGAGGTTATGCAAAGAGTTGTACATTGTGATGGAAGAGATATGGATACAAGTATGAGAAAGAACTGGAAGAGAACATAGTCCATTGAGAGAGAGATTCAGAAATAGAAGGTCAAATGTGGTTATTTAACCATAACCATCCCATCTCTGGGCTCAAAGGCTATGGACCATTGTGAGTTCCTAGATTTCCCACTTTTACCCCTTCAAAGCAAACCCAGGGAAGAGAAAGCAGTTGACAGCCAGTCATTATCCATGTCTTACTCTCATGACTTCCTCCAGTAAGCCCCTGCTGTCCTATAGTTGGAGGGTCACAGCCATGTTTCTTCCCCAGCCTAACTCCCTTCCTCTTGGTCACCACTTCTCCAAATCCCACCAACTTCCCATGCCCAGCATCAGTCCCTGGTGCTCTGTGACATCTTTCCTGATTCTCTAAGCCCCTTAGCCATCTCCCCTTTCTCTGATCTCTGCTGTGTGTAGTCTATCAGTGATTTTCAAACTGTGCTCTCTGGAGTAGCAGCATCTGAGAACTTGCTGATACGTAATTTCTTGGGCTCCAATCCAGACCTACCAAATCAGAAACTATGGGGAGGCATAGCAATCTGCATTTTCAAGGAGATTCTAAGTCATAATGAAGTATAAGGACCACTGGTCTGTGTCATCCCACTTAGTAGTATTTCCCACCTGCATCCACCCAACTCCAAAGTCCATGTGGGCTTAGGCCCACCAAATGCACTGCTTCTCAACACTACCAAAACTCAACTGCCTGTGTCTACCAGGCACTGGGCTTGAGCATCATATTAACTTTCCTTTACTCTGGGTAAGTGGCTTTTGAGGTCTACCATGCGTTAGTGTATGTACGCTGACTGTTTAATGAGCATCAGGAAGTGCGTTAATCACTTTCAGACACTAATTCATTTATTTATCTGCACAATGATTTTGAGACTTTGATTGTTTGCTGTTATTCCAACTTTACTGATGAGTAAATCAAGGCTCAGAGAGGATAAGGATAACCTACAAACACACAGGCTACTGAGTAGCAGACTGTATGACTCTAAGACATAGTTATTTACTGTACTAGGTCTTCTTTCTATATCCTTGTTGACTAAATGAGATGAAGCCATTCGGATTTGTAGAGATATAAGACAAAGCAATTTCAGTTTTGCCTTTGAGCTTTCCATGCCTAGCTTAAGCACCTGCAGATTGGCAGTAGCTGGCGAAAGCTACATTTTCATAATATGGAGCTGTCAGCCACAAGAGAAATAAGATAATGGTAGTTGAGTAGAAAGTTGGCTGAAGAACAGCTGACTTATCCAAGTGCATGGTTTCATGAGTCTTTAGGGAAGTGCTTAGATATTACCTCCTCCCAAGCAATAGTAAAAATGTAACTATTTCCAGCAGTCACATTCTTGGGTATTTACCCAACGAATTTAAAAACTTATTGTCACAAGAAAACCTGCAGGTGGATGCTTACAGCAGCTCTTCACAACTACCAAAACTTGGAAGCAACTAAGACGTCCTTCAGTAGGTGAATGGACAAATAAACTGTGGCACATCCAGATAATGAAATGTTATTTGGTGCTGAAAAGAAATGAGCTAAAAAGCCATGAAGAGCCACGGAGGGACCTTAAATGCCGATTACTGCATGAAATAAGCCAATTTGAAAAAGCTACAATGGATGATCCAACCATATGACATTCTGGAAAAGGCAAAATTATGCAGATGGTAAAAAGATTAGTGGTTGCCAGGGACTGAGGTGAGAGCAGGGTGAATCAGGATGAAAAGGCAAAGCACAGAGAATATTTAACCTACTCATGAAACTATTCATTGTGGTAGTATAATGGTGGATACAGGTCATTATACACCTGTAAAAATCCACAGACTTTGCAACACCAAGAGTGAACTCCAATGTAAACTATGAATTGAACTGTATCCACACCCAAATTCATATGTTGAAGCCTTAACCTGTAATGTGACTATATCTGGAGACAGGGTCTTTTTGAGGGAAATCAGATTAAATGAGACCATAAGGGTGGGACCTTAAACCATTAGAATTTGTGGCCCTATGAGGGGAGGAAGAGACATACAGAGAGAGAGAGAGAGAGAGAGAGAGAGAGAGAGAGAGAGAAATCTATAGCTCTTTCTTGGCCATGTGAGAACTTAACTAGGAGGCAGCCTCTGCAAGCCAGGAAGAGAGTCTTCACCAGAACCCCACCATACTGGTACCCTGATCTTGGACTTCCAGGCTCCAGAATTGTAAGAAAATAAATGTTTGTTGTTTAAGCCATCCAGTCGATGGTATTTTGTTATGGCAACTCAAACTGACTAACATAGTAAAACTGAAGACTTTAGGTGAGAAGGCTGTATATTAGTGTATATTCATTAGTGTAAATCATTGTGTGTTTATTCTTACATGTTTAAACGTCAATTACCTTCAAAGTACACTCTGATGCAATATATCTATCAAGATGCTTTTTCCACTGCTCAAAACAGTTTTTGAACTTGTCAATTTTGATGCCTTTTAGTACTTCTGCCATTTTTTGTTTCACCTCTTCTACATCTGAAAATGTTTCCCTTTAAGGACTTTTTCAACCAGCAAAACAAAAAAAAGACCACTCAGGGCAAGACCAGGTGAATAGGGAGGGTTGGGCACAGGGGACATGCCACATTTTTTGGCCCAAAACTGCTGAACATTCATCATGTTGTGGGCAGGTACGCTCATAAATCATCCATCATGAAATGGGCAAATGCATTGAAAGAATCTCAAACAAAGAAAAAACAAATGTACTGATGCCAAACACAGCCTCTCACACCAATACTAGTTGGTACACTGATGCTGATGGGTTCCTAGAACACTTGCCTAGTGAGGGAAGCCTGTACTACAAGGGGCCTACCCATCAAAAAGTTATTCCAGTTTTGGGGGGGGTTCCCCTCTTGTAAAACAGCTTTAAAAAATAAAGTCTTTTTTTTTTTTTAAATACAAAAGGGTACCTACTGCATGATTCCAATTATATGACATTCTGGAAAAGTCAAAACCATAGTGAGTAAACAGATCCATGGACACCAGGGGCAGGGGGCACTGGGGGAATAGAGGAAGCTTGAACTGGTGAAGTGCAGGGGATTTTTAGGGCAATGAAGCTATTCTGTATGATACTGTAATTATAGATACATGATAGATATTATGCATTTACCAAAACCCATAAAACAAAACTTTATAGCACAAAGAGTTAACCTTAATGCACATGAATTTTTGAAAAATAGAAGAGGTCAGAGGCATGGCAGGATGGAATACAGACTGTGACAATAGATCCTACCCACATTCCAAATGTGTGACAGTCTTGCAGAAGGGTTGGGAGGAAAGGTGCTGACCAGAGTGAGTCTAGGGATGAGTGAGCTGTAAGAATAAAGGCAAAAAGGACTGTTCATGGGAATTGCACTCTAGGTGATGAGGCTGTCTGCTGCGGGTCTGGACTAACAATTCTGAAACCACCACCCCATTGTACTGGAATGGAACAAATAAGTCAAGGGATGGTAGAGGGTGGGATCCAGGCTTCTCACTGTTGGAGTAGGAGGTTCCAGATAAGCAAGGGAGGACACGGAATAGAGTTTGACCCATCGGTATGAATAGAGTTTGACCCATCGGTATGAACTCATGTTTAGCTTAATACAGATACAGACAGTTACATATAGGAATATTCATGTGTGCACATGCCATTAGTATAAATACACACATTTCTTTGCTCTATTAGCTGAGAAGGCAAAGAAGCAATGACACACCAGTGTGCAACAAGCATATCTAGTGCCCAGATCTTGGTTTCTAATGCAATGTTCCAATTACAGAAACTAGGACTCACTGAACAAATGGCTGATTCTAGGACTGGGGCAGCAGATTCGAGATGAGCTTGTTGTGCTACAAAGTAAGGAAATGCTCAAAACAAACTAAAGAAAACAACCACATTAACGGGGGGTATGTCAAAGCAATACTGGAGCCAACAGGAAGAGCCCCCAATGATTATAGCTAAAAAATAAGAGAGCAACAAAGTAGCATGAATTATAACCCAGAATATAAAATGAATATCCATGAGCCCATGCTGATGTAAATACACGAGGGAGGAAAGACACAGATTTTTCTCCTGCAGAAAAATTCCATGTAATTTTTGTAGACATTCTACCCTCAAGAAGGTGGAGACTGACTGCTGACTCAGGAGTGGGCTAAAGAGTGACTTCCTTGCAAAGAGTGCAGCTTGGACAGGGGTAAAAGAAAGGAACTTTCCAGTGGAGAAACCTGACAAACACTACCTCAGGTGATCACTGTCAACATCAGGAGTAATCACTTACATGGGTAGCACTGATAGTGATCACTCACCCTTGACAGGATGTTGATACCAATGACATTCCACCTCTGTGGTCTTGCTCCCAGAACCCATAGCCCTAGTCTTCTTATGAGCAAAACATCTCATAAATCCCAATTCAAGATTATTCTACAAAACACATAACCCAAAACTATCAAGATCTTCAAAAACAACAGAAGTCTGAAAAACTGTAGTAGTCTAAAGGATCCTGAGGAGACAAGACCCCTAAATGAAAAGTGGGATACTGGAAAAAAAGAAAAAAAAAAGAAAACTAAAGAAGTCAGAAAAAAGTGTGTACTTAAGCTAATAAGCATGTAATAGTGTTAAGCCAATCGTTGTGACAAATACTAATGCAAGATGTTAATAGAGGAAACAGTACAGGGTATATGGTAATTCTCTACTACCAGTGTCATTTTTCTCAATCTAAATCCAGATCTGCCCATCTAAAAACACATCTGCACCTGAGACCCAATCCCTGCCACTATACAATATTTCCATGTAATGAGTATACATGTGTACCCTCTAAATTTAAAATACAAATAAAAATAAATAAAAATAAATCTCTAAATCTAAATCTAAACTGCCCTAAACTAAAAGGTTATTAAAGAAAACAACAACAACAAAAGACCCCCTTTGTTTTCATTGAAACCCAAATAAGCCCACTGAAGTGCAGATTCAACTGGAAAGAATAATATTTTAAGCCAGAGTTTTTCCCAAAAAGTATTATTAAGGGTGACACTAAAAATATGAGAAGCACTAGGCTGAACACAGGTGAACAAATTTGTTTGCTATTTTTAACCATTTTAAACTTTATGGCTTTCAGTGTGCTAATGAATACAGCCACAATCCAAGAAGGGTATACAGTGGGGCTTAAGGGCCATAAAACACTGTCTCAAGTACTACTGTGCATTATTAAGGTTCTGCAAGAAAAAAAAAGGAAGAAACCGCTCTTAGTCATTTCACTATAACAAGCTTCCCTAAATCCAGATTTTGCAGGGGTATAGGGAAGAGCAGACAAAATTCGTAAATTTAGGAAGACCCATGGACTGGAGGAAGAGTGCCCGCTTGTCTGAGCTGCCGGTTTGCATAGGGTCACGTGGTGACAGATTTACTGGAAAAAACAGCCACAGACTGGAATTAAGTGGAAGTTGTGGGTGCTTTGTACGTTTACTTGCTGAGGTGAGAGAGGAGGGCCAGTCACTTGGAGCACCTTGACTACAGAAAACAGCATCAAAAATTGGACACTGAAATACACAGGGTAGTTGAGCAGAGAGTCTATTTAAACAGAACCATTTCCTTTCATAGGGCAGGCACACCTCTGCTCAAAGCCCTATGCTTCTCCCTCCGTCCCATCAATCAGAATATTCTTAAGTCTGCACATTTCACAGCAGGGACACAGAGACAGAAATCTGGCCAGAGGCCAGAGGATTTATGCATCAGGTTCCCAGGGTTCCTGGCCACTGCATAGGATGTGATCTAAGAGGGACACCCACACTCACAAGACAAAAATCATGCTGAAAATGACCTCAGAGAAACATCTAACATCACTAGGGGCCTGGCCCCCGAGACACTTCCTCCCTAGCCTCAGCAGATCTGCAGACTAGATTCTGGAAGCAGCCTCTCTTGCAGGCTGCCTGGCGTGAGAAACAATTGCCATTCATGGCAGGAAGCTCTGTCTTTCATTTCTAAGACCAAAACAGTTGAAGCAACCCTTCCCCTGAGCTCTGATAAAATACTCCACATACAAGCTTAAAAGTTCTCGGTAGTTTCAACATTGTGGGCTGCTTCCCACAGAGGGCCCAGACACAGTCACGGTTTCTGACCCCTGTCCAAGAATGAGATGCAGGGGAAGACACAAAGGGCCTATTATTTCAACTCCAATTTATTTGCCCAGATAAACATTGCACTTCAGCTACCAGAGAGCAACACTTTAAAAATCAAACATCAACTCATTAAATTTTAAAGATGAAGGGGATCTTTGGATCATCCATTCTTCCTTTTAGAGGCAATTTCCTCACTCTGAGTAGTTTAGGGATTTGCTAAGAAGTCATAGCGACATCGCCCTCATCCAACCCCATTTCTTTCTATCTGAGATAATGAGTTACCCTTAATGTATTAATATGAAACCTTGCCAGAGACATAATCTCTCTCATAGAGACTCTCTCTCTCAGATAAGAACACAAAGAGAAAGAAAGCAGAATATATGGACATTTATGATAAACCTTGCAAAGCAGTGGACCACCCGGTTCTCTATTCTGAATTGATCTTAATCACATTCTGTTAAACAAAGAACGATTTGTGAGACAAGGGGGAATGGTTTATATGGCCATCTGCAGTTTCTTCTGCTTCTTCAGGTCAGTACTTGTTGATGGCAAGGGAGGTTTAGAAACAGGCCTTCTGCCAGCGCAGCCTGGGGGGGCAACCCAGAAGCCAGGCACAATGGCTATTTCCTTCGAGGCCCCAAACAATTTTCGTTGCTAGGCAACAAGCCTGGGAACTTTCTGGGTTTGGAACTTGTCAATCCTTTGAGTTAATGGAAGAGGATGGAATGGTGGTAATGGAGTAGGGAGGAGGAAATCGGTTGGAAATAGGCCTCCATAAAGATTCAGAAGAACTGAGTTTTATTCCTAGCTTTGGGGAAGAATGACTATATGGCCTGAGGTTGTCACTGTACCTTCACCGACCAGTGGCCTCTTCTGCAACGTCTGCAACCCAAGGGCACTGGCTGTGAGAGCTGGCTTTCAGATTCCTTTAAGTGGTGACTTTCTCTAAGCTCGTAAAACCTTCACTCTTCCTGCCCACCTGAAACATGCGACTCATCTCATCAGTGAGAAGTCTCATCCTCATAAGCAGAAGGATGGGTCTCAAAGTGAGGTAGTGACAAAACAGCCTTTCAAATTGTAAAGCCCCATTAACACAGACTCATTTTAGAGTTCATGCTGCACCTGTGGCTCTGAGTTGTGCTTTGTCCATTAAGTCAGGGGTCCCCCACCCCTGGGCCACAGACAAGTACAGTCTGTGGCCTGGTAAGAACCGGGCTCCATAGCAGGAGGTGAGCGGCAAGCCAGTAAGTAAGAGAAGCTTCATCTGTGTTCACAACTGCTCCCATCACTTGCATTACTGCCTGAGCTGTGTTCCCTGTCAAATCAGCACTGAAAAGCCCGCTTCCATTTCCGATATCCTATCTCTGTGAAGCAGGGTTTTCTGTAGTGACAGCAACCAAAACAAGATTACAGAGTTGGTCAGGCGCAGTGGCTCACACCTATAATCCCAGCACTTTGGGAGGCCGAGGTGAGAGGATTGCCTAAGCCCACAGGCTCAAGACCAGTCCAGGCAATTTGATGAGACTCATCTCTACAATAAATCAAAAAATTAGCCGGGCGTGGTGGTGTGTGCCTGTAGTTCCAGCTACTTGGAAGGCTGAGGCAGAAATCGCCTGAACCCAGCAGGTCAAGGCTGCGGTGGCCGTGAGCGTGACTCTACATTCTGGCCTGGGTGACAGAGTGAGACTCCAACTCAAAAAAAAAAAAAAAAAAAAGATTACAGAGTAGACTGAACATAAGCAACACAAATCAGGGGTCACTATCTCCCATCTCCCCCAGATGGGACCATTTAATTGTGGGAAGACAAGCTCAGGACCTCCCACTCATTCTGCATTATGGTGAATTGTAAAATTATTTTATAATATATTACAATGTAATGATAATAGAAATAAAGTGCATAATAAATGCAATGCACTTGAATCATCCCCAAACCATCTCCCTTCTACCCCTCCTCTACCCCGGTGTGTGGAAAAACTGTCTTCCATGAAACTGGTCCCTGATGCCAAAAATGTTGGGGATCACTGCGTTAAATCACCGAAACCTTCCATAGCCCCCTTTCCTAAGAACTCACCTAAAATTCCACATCCAGAGGTCCCTCTTATCTTTTATTCCTATGTTTACAAGCCCCCAATTTTTCCAATTACTCATTATCAGTTATTTAGCAAATTGGCATTAGGTTTCTAGAAGTTTCTAAACACTGTTCTAGACACAGGATTGCAAAAGTCAACTACCAATGGAGCATCTTCTAATAATAATAAAGTCCTTTTTCCCTAGTTAAAGTACTTGCCTTTGAAGATCTCTCATCGTGAAGGAAAATGGATGAAATAAAAGGCACAAAATAGAAGGAATCTTCAAAGAAACTCTGAGGAGTCAGTGGAATCACCCTTTAATTGATTAGTATTAGACCGTCGCTTTAACTTGACAGCTCCCCGCCCAAAAAAAAAAAAAATTCGGTAAAACATGTGGCTTCCAAATACATACAGCAGATTTCCTATTGGGCCAAGTTTAGAATTTCATATATGAAGTTTATTTTGATTGTGTCTTTGCTTTCTAATAACTGGACAGGGAGCAGATGAGAGAATGAGAACACTGAAAAAAGAGGAACACACTGATACAATAAACTCTGTGGGAGTGATAACAGTTGATTTATGCTCCCAATGAGGGAGGTAAAAATATCTGGTAGACTCTCCAGAGACAAAACCAAGTATAATGAGCAAGTGGACTCCATGAGGGTTTGCAACGACAAAAAGAGGAAAACAATCCCAGCTTTGCATGTTAGGACCACATTAAGTCCAGGAGTTCAGGAACATTCAAAATCTGTACACCTGAACAAATGTACATAATGCTGATGCAGTCCTATTTTCCTGATGTAATCGGTGTTATTAAGATGAATAAAGCTGAGTTAAACTAAAAGAGTTACTGAATTCCTACATGTTACAATAAAAAACAAAGACCACCTTCCAGTAATTAAAGAAACAGAAGTGATGGAGAACATGGTCCCAGCTAGTGCTCTTGTTGCTGGAAATGTGAAGTGACCAGAATAGACAGTTATTCCATTAATTCTCACCCTCAACAAACTTACACTCCAGTGGGGAGACAGGAAAAAAACATACAGCTGGTTAGCTAGCAACGTGAGCTCAGAAGAAAAATTAAGCAATAAGGGGGATCTGGGGCTGAGGTTGTGCATGGATGGCCTGACACACCAGGGGACAAAGAGTCCAGTGACCGAAAGGCTGGTCTGACTGGGAGGTGATCACAACCACCCAGTGGGGTCGGGGGGTGTCGTGTCCCACACGGACAAGGAGGAGCTGCTCAAAATGCTGACAGTTTGGGGATGGGTGTGGGAGAAAGATAGGAGTCAAGGGTAGTGCCAAGGCCCTATGTAGGCAGAAGGAAAGAGGTGCCCTCCTGAGACAACTGGAGAGGAGCAGGTCTGTCTACAGTAGCATCAGTTGGGTCATCACAATTTGCCCATATGGCTTCAGGAACATCAGTGAACCTCTGAGCCTCAGTCTCTCCTTTCCTGGGAAGTAGACAGACATGGGGGTGGGGCTCAGAGGAAGATTCCGGAACAAGGCTTAGAAACAGTCAAGAGATTCCTGCCAGAAATCCTCCTGGAAAGTGGGTGAGAGGTCAGGACTGAAGCAAAGGACTAGTGCCATCTGCATCCTGAAAACTCTATTAAAATCTGCACGACAATAAGTAGCCCTCTAGCATCTTCTGCCATCAGAAAGAAAGAAGAGAAACAATTAGAGATTTGGGTTTCATCTCTGCCTCCATTCAGTGACTTAGGATGGCCAGAGTGCGATGCTAACTGTAAACCCTGCTGCCAGCTTATTCAGACAGATGTAAATGCTGCTGGACGCCTCTGCATTTCCTCCTCTTAGCACCCAGTTCATAGAGCTCACAGGGCCCTGCAGACCCCTAGGGGTTGTTCTAGAAGGACCACAGCCTGGAGCCAGGAGAGGACTGAGAGCACACACACTCAGCATCCAGATTTCTTATAGAAAACAGAAGCCCTTAAATTCCCCTTCTACCACTCGAAGGATGCCAAGCAGCTCACACTTGGAAGAAGACATGCAAACAGTAAATCCACGTGGTAACTGAGATGGTGTCTTTAGAGTTGGAAGCAGCAACGTCTGACATCCAACAGGACAAACATGGGAAAGTAAGCAAATCTCACTGAAGAACACCCTAGGTACTCACTGATCTGGAAACTGTAATACGTATATGACAAAATATTTCCAAGGTTATCTCATTTCTACCTTTGGGTATAGCCAGAGCTAACTTGGAGTCACTAATGAGCCTGCTGTGCCATTGTAGGACAGAAATTACAGGGCATTCTATTTCACAGGGCATCAACTATTTTCTAATGTGATAAATGTCTGAAAATGATTAAAAGGTTCCTCTTTCGAGAAAACATCCTAACAAAATCCCTCTGTCAGTGCAGCAGTATGGCAACTGCCATAATAATGCCACCAATCTTTACATTTTCCAAAGCACACTGGCCCAGGATCCATTATATCACCCACTTTTTCAATCATCTGATAGCTACATAAATAGCTAACACCCCATCACACTCTCTCCTCTGCCTCTCTTCATTTTACTCCACAGCTATTCTTGACATACTAGATGTGGACTTTTTATTTGTTTTCCTCCCCCTCAAAAATGTAAGCTCCATCAGTGGAGTTGGATTATCATCCAACTGTTTAAAAAGCCTATTCAAAAAAAAAACAACTACATTTCATTCTTTCCTTTGCTGTCTAGTTTCAGAGGTAGGAAAAAGTACTAGCCTCAATTGGGTAATGCCTGCTTCCTTGCAGCAAAGAGGGAAATTCTTCTTCTTCAACAACCATGGAACCAAGGAAATGTGATGCCATACTCTCCCTTCCTGGACAAAATAAAGAAGTTCCCCATACACCTATCTTCTGATCAAATAATAGTAAATAGCATCCAGTGAAACACTAATGATTAGATGCAAGGTTTTCTAACATCTGTATTCTCTGTTCCGTACTATACTTTGCAATTCACGTGAAGTTAACTCAATTATCTTCATTTCACAGATTAAGAACAGGTTTAAGAAGGATACACAATTTGCCTAAAGTCCCAAGATAAGAAGTGACACCTTCAGGATGTGGACTCAAGTCTCTTGATTTCCAAAGCTTACATTCTTTTCACGCACCCATCACTCTGCTCTAGAGGTTTCCATAGAGTTCAGAAGGGCTCATTCACAACAATTACTCCTGGTCCTCCACACAAAGGTGTAATTGTGAATCTAACTGTGTCACATTTAGAAATACTAAAGAGGTCATCCTCTGAAGATAAATGCCAACAATTTTTCATACCTCAGAAGAATGTCTTTTTCATTATAGAGTCCTCCAGTTATTAAATAAGGCCTTTGGCTTAATGATGGCAATGGTAGACCATTTAGTTGGCTAGGATGCAGACATAAATCCAGTGCTCAACCTTCCTGATCATAATCACACGGAAAGTTCTTCTGCTTTCCCTCACACTCACAACCAATGAGAGGGATTGCCTGACCTAATAATGGGGGGGGGAGGTGGGGGGGTGGGGAGGGTCGTATTATCACATTTGAATCTCCTAGCCTATCTGTGAAGAAGGCTGGGTGATCAGTATGTCCTTGGCCAGGAGCGAAGACCACATGTTAAGGATCCACTATAGCTCTGTTCCACCCATTCAGAAGAGAAGTCTTTGTCCAGCATCCCTCAGTCCTACAAGTGCCAGCCCCCAGCACAGCTCCTCGCCCACTATTCTAGAACTCATACTCCAATATGCACTCAGAAAACACCCAAGGCTGTTCTATTCTCTCTCCTGTCTGCCCTTACCTAGGGAGACTCAAGTACAGATGAGCTCACGAGAGGAAGAGGCAGACAAGAGGTCAGGTAGGGCAATGAGGTCACGACAGTACTGTGGACCCTTCACGTCTCCTTTTGTCCCATAACCACCCTTTATTCTTTTGCAGGACAACACTATAAAACTCTACTAAATATAAAAATAGACCACAAAACTTACTCAAAATAAGTTCTGACATGGTGGTGATGATCCCCACAGGTGCAGAAACAGAGCTTTCATTTAAAGACAATAGTCACAGAAAGAGGAGGAAAGTCCGTGAATGAACAGGGTCAGGGATCCAACAACAGAGCCAGCTCGCTTGTTTCCTGAGTACAGAGCTTTGTTCAGAGCCCAACCTTGAGGGAGTTGAACATCCTCAAAAAAACTGATGCAACCTTTCCTGAAGGGAAACAGAGATGCCAACTTCAAATTATTCCCAAGAAAACCCTAGCAACAACCTGGGACCAGTCTTCAAGGCGGGAAACATTCCTGCTGGGAGTACCTATAATAACACAAGTCTGTATGGTATACTTCTCTCCAGCTCCACATTAGAACTTGGGTTTTTGCTCCTAAAACCACTGAAAGAGGGCTCTGAGCTTGGAGGTCCCAGTCATGAGGAACAAACATAGTCACTAGATGTCTGTTCTAGGCAAGGACCTCACTGAAATGACAATGGGTCTAATGGGACTATGAACTCTTAAGGGTATAACTCCTTGGCCACTTGACAGTCCTTAGTATAGAATTACAGCACCCAAAACAATATAACCACCATATCCAAACAACATTCCTCGTCCTTGTGCCTTGGACACAAGAACATCCTGACATTCCAGAAAGAAGGTGGCCCATGCCCTCCAGGGCTATGTGGAACCACAGACAGCCTCGCCCTGCAGATACCCAAGTCTTCCCTCTTCTCTTCTGGTCTACTCAGCCTTGTGAGAAGATGGGTGCAGGGGACTGTGACACAGTATCCATGCACTCCCCAGTCGACCACATACTCACCCAAGACACTATTTCATCAGGTCTCTCCGGAATGGATACTTCCCATGACTTCTGGGTGATGCATATTAAATGCAAACTCCCCAGCCACTCTCTCCTGACATTTACCATACTCTATGCTCTCATTTTCTCCTTAAACAACAGACTTAGCACTACCTACTGCTTTACTTATATTTACATTCTGTTTCCCTTTCCAGAATAGACACACCATGAGGGCAGTAATTTTTATTTGCTTTGCTCACTATTGTATCCCAAGAATTTCTGACAGGACTAGCATAGGAGGAGGTGCTCCATAAAAATTGGTCAGTAAAATTTATTAGACACTCTAAAATGTATCGCCTAATGAAAAGCTCCTGTAGCAGAATTAAAAGGTTTACCTCCTCTTCTGCACTGTACACTTCCTAGTAACAGGAAGCATTTATGCACACATAATATCAACTACTTGGTATAATGTATTACATGTGTAAAGTAAATATTTACTGAGTGGATGTCTCAATAACTGCTAGCAATAAGGTGTGATTTTCTCTGCAGTGAAATAAAAATACTCATTAAACATTGAAAATGAATACTCAGTGTTGACTTAGGGCCCATATACTTATGTTAAAATGTTCAAAAGAACCACTTCCAGTCACCTGTACTTTGATATGATGAACTCAAACAGCATGTGCAGTGCTCTATCCCTGGGAACAAGGAGGCCTGGCTGCCAGCCCTGGGCCTGCCTTCCGCCAGCACTGTGATCTTGGCACATATCCTAAGCTCTGCACCCTGAATTACTCTTGTGAAGAATGACAGGGCTTATTTTCCACCTATAAGACTGACAGAACATTTAAAAAATTGTAATAACTTGTCTACAGTCTTGAAGAAACTTATACATATAGCTAATGGTAACAAGCAATGAAATAATACTTTTGCGAGGCAATGTGCAATATCTATCAAGGAACTTTAAAATGTTTAAATCCTTTGACCAAGAAACCCTTTTTCTAGGGGCCACTTTTCAAGAAGCCCTTTTTCTAGGCATTCATCCATAGAACAAAAGTTGGGGGGCATAAAATGTGTATTACAGCATTTCGTATAATATTAAAAAGCTGTAAGTGCATAAATGCAATATTGTAAAAGGAATATCAGACCAATAAAAGAAAAATGAAAAAAGTATGTGCCATAAAATGATATTTTGCAGTATTAACCCAATGGCCTTATGATTTAATTTAGGTAGATGGAAGGTGAGCATTGAAACCATATGTTCCCTAGTATAGCAACAACAAAGAAAGGAAAAATACACACTCACACACTCAATCATTTCTTATCGAAACGAGGAAAAACAATTTTCTGTTCCTTTATATATATATATATATATATATAAAAAATAAAAAACTGAAAACCAAGGAAAGTCATAATAAATAACAAAATTAAAAATTGCAAAACATCCCAAATGACCCCAAAATTTACACACTCAGAAAAGAAATGCAAACTTAATATGTCAAGATCCCACTCCCCAGCTATTTTCAGAAACATTCAAACATTTGGTAAAACACGCTGCTGGGGCGGCTGAGAATCAATAGTCACTCACATACCTCACTGGCTGGAATTCAAAAAGGTACAACACATGAATTTGTCAATAGCTATCAGAATTTTACTATATTTACCCAGGGACCTAGCAATGCCACTTCTAGGCATGTGAACAATGCATGAAGCTAGTCACTGTGGACTTGTTTGTAACTCCAAAAGATGGAGAACTCTCCAAGTAGGGGTTTGGTAGGATAAACCGTGGAAAGTTCACACAATGGAAAACCATGAAAGCCTCATGGAAAGGACATTGGTTAATACTGCAAAATACCATGCTGCCAAAGGAACGAAAAAGCCTTCCATGCATTCTCATGAAAAGATCTGCCAAATGCGTTAGATAAAAAGCACAAAATATAGAATAGAAAATATTATGATACACTTTTTATATATGTTTGTATTTATTTGTAGTTGAATAAACATTGGTTGAATACCCAAGATTCAAATTAAAAGTTACCCAGTGAGGTGGGGGTGGAGACTGGACAGTGAAGAGAATGGACAAGCTCGGAGTCCGTGGGAGTTCCAATATGTACCTTTAAATAAGTTTGATTGTGAACCACGTGGCTATTTTAAAACTACAAAGATTTTAACAAAATAAACACAAATGCTATTATAAGAACTAGAATAAATAGATGGTCTCTAACTTCTCTCCCAGTCTTAATTTAACCAATAAAGCATACCTACTCATTCTATATATTGACCTGCTACTTGAAGTTAGGAGAAGTATTTTGGTATTGTATAAATTGCCAAAAAAGTTCCAAATGATATTTTAATATGAGTTTTCTTCTCTGAACTAACTCGGAATTCCAAAAATGTCAGTGTATATCTGTTCTCCTACATGTCTCCTAATTTAAAAAGTGAAATGTATTTCATTGCCAAAAGATGTAACATCCTGACTCATCTGCCTGTCAGAGCTAAGATGTGAAAGACCAGTGCTGATGATAAGGCTCTGTTAAAGTCTTACTTTAAGTGCCAGCGTTTTGGAGAGAGTTTTATTTTTCCTTTAAGGAAACAAAGTAATAATTCAAATAAGAACAATGAGCTAATAATAGATCACACCTGTTAAGAACATACTGGGTTACTAGTTGTGCAAACCCTTTAGCCACTTGGATCTTAGAATAGCTTGTCAAGGTGGTAATACCATCACCCATTTGATACAAGGAAACTGAGGGCACAAAGAGGCTACATAGCTTGTTGAAGACTACACAGTCACAGGCATTGAGACAGGGTATGAATCTTTTTTTTTTTTTTTTGAGTGGGAGTCTCACTCTGTCGCCCAGATTGGAGTGCAGTGGCATGCTCCCGGCCACCGCAGCCTCGCCCTGCTGGGCTCCAGCGATCCTTCTGCCTCAGCCTTCCGAGTAGCTAGAACTACAGGCGCATGCTACCACACCTGGCTAATTTTTTATTTATTGTAGAGATGAGGTCTCAACAAGTTGCCCAGGGGGGTCTCAGGTAATCTACTCGCCTCGGCCTCCCAAAGTGCTTAGGATTACAGGCTAAGCCGCCGAGCCAGCCAAGACAGGGTATGAATCTTGACCATCTGGACCCAGTCCCATGCTCTGAGCTGCAACACTGTATCTAATTATTTCCTGAAATAAAATGAGAATGCATGTGGCACTGACTGTCATGAGGCAGCCATAATCTTTTTGACAATGTGTGGAATCAGGCTACAATCGTCATTCTTTCTTCTTAAGAATTCTATACTATTCCGTGCACCTGGTAAGCAGGCATGAGTATTTAAGATTCACCATCCCATTTTACAGATTGTGAGCTGGTAAATGACTAAGATCAACTAATGAGCACTCACTGACCTAAAAAGCTACAGACTCTAGAAGTTTTACCTAATCCTAACTTCCACATCCTTCCTTCTGTGGTAAATAATGTGCTACCCTGAAGCCTGGGAACAGTGTAGACCAGAGAATTGGCAAATTTTATCTGTAATGTGTCAGATGGTAAATATTTCAGGCTTTGTGGGCCTGTAGCGATGACTCAATTCTGATGTTGGAATATGAAAGTGGCCAGAGACAGCACACAAGCCAATGGGCAGGGCTGTGTGCCAGTGAGCCTTGTTCATGAAAACAGGCAGTAGGCCAGATTCGGCCATGGACCTTCTGCTGACTCCTGGGGTGGATACTGATGATTTTCTAGTGGTGGTGAAAATCAGTCCCAGCATTCTAATTTTCTCCCTGATGTGAAGACTCTTTCCAACCTGATCCTTACCCACCCATTCACCTGGTGCAGCTGTCCACTGTATTACCTACCAGCCTGCCCTATAACTGTTACGTGAAGATAAGAAACTTCTATGCAGGCTATTTTACCTAAGCATTTAATCTGTGTGTGTGATGGCAATATGATGACCCCACCATTCATGGGAGAAATCAAGGAAGAAAAATAAAATTAACACAATGAGTCTGTGGTTAAACAGTTAATAGCAATTCTGGGATAAGCATCTAAGTCACTTTATCCAAGGAGCCAGAGACTCCATGTGAGCCTAACATTACAGGCAATACCCTATCCTAGAATGTGTACAATCTTCCAGAATCAGAGGCCATGGGGTCTGAATCCTAGTTCCACCTCCCAGCCATGTGACCATGGCAAATCACCTAAACTTAACAATAGCTCATAGTTCCTAAGGTACTAACTTTAGCTGTATTCGACATATATTGCCTCATTTAATCCTCCCAGCAAACTGTGAAGTGGGCATTTTCATCCCCATTTTATAGATAAGAAAATTGAGGCTTTGAAGTTCCACAATTTGTGCAATGCCACAAAATTAGTAAATATTAGAGCCTGATAGCAAACAGAGGGAATTTGTCTCCAGGATCCTACTCTCCAACATAAACTTTGCAGTCTCTTGGGCTTCACTGGTGATGGTGTCTGCTGTTACTATCATTACCACACCCCCACTGTTAGAGTCTAGCCAGCAACTGACCTCATCAACTCTTTCTTCTTGATCTTCTGTTTGGCCAGACGTAAGCATCTGTAAGACATTTTCCTCCAGAAGTCAAGGGCCTAGATTCAGTCCAGGAGAAGACCCCAGTCCTCGGCCTCTTGGGGAAGTACAGCACCCCCACCCAGGGACACAACCCCAAGACACAGCTGGCTGTCTTGCTAACTATGGTCCTGAGAAACATGTTCAGCAAACAGCAAATCCCTAGGGTGAGATGGTTCATATGCCAGAGAGACCAGGAAGGGAGGGAACCAGAAAAGGAAAACGACTGTCAAGGGGAATCTTCCAATCTCACATTCCCACTCTCAGAAACAGCAATTAACACACACAGAAAACCCTCTGGGGTTGTTTCTGTTCAGCCCTACCCACCTGAAAAATTTTTCTAAAAAGGAAAAATAAGTTATAAACATATGAAACCATGTGCAATTTAAGAGGGTAAGTGGGGGTGAACATAAGTTATATAACATCCCTTTTGTAGAGAGGAGAAAAGTTATCTCCCAAAGTTTGACAGACGAACAAAAATGTGCCGCACCCTCTCAGGCTGTCAGTCTCCCTGCCAGGCGAACAAGGGAGCGTGTGCCCACAACTCGGGCCCAGAATGAGGAGGAGGAAAAGAAGAGGCAACAGACCAGTAAAATTAGAACCCACTCTCTGCTGTTAGCTGTTGCTCTGGCTTCAAGGAAAATGGGTGAGTTAGGTGACTTCAGCTTGATTTGCAGTCACTTATACAGGCTGTGGGTCAGACTGAAGCCCTGCAGGAGGGAGCAGCTCCTCCCACAGCCCTGTGCAACAAGAAATCAGGCTCTTCTTCCAAGGCTCTCTGTTCACCAACCAACCTGCAATTTCCCTCTGCTTTTTTTTTTGCAAACCGGTAAGAAAAGCCCAGAAAGAAAACTGCAATGAATTCAAAAGAGCCAAAAGAGGAATCTATAAATATCCATTCCACACTTGCTTATATCCTACAGTAGGAAAACATTCAAGGCCTCACTGGAAGATAAAGAAGCAGAGTTAGATAACTGGAAACTGGGAATTGAGTCCATGCCAAGATCAAAGTGAAAGTCAGAGCTAGTGAGAGCCTGGGGAATCCTACTGCCCATCCCCTCATTTGCTAATATCACTCAGAGACACAGCGTAAATAGCAGGAACAAACTAGAAGACTTGATTCCAATTCCCAGGTCCACAGCGCTGCCGTTCCAGCACACTGAGCTGCCAGGGCTGTTTGTTTCTAGAATAACTGACCACCCCATTGTAGCACGCTGTTCCACACAGCTGAAGTCTGCAAGAGAGAAGGGTGAAGGAACAATCTCATTAATCCTGAAATTACAGCATGTTCTCTGCCAGACCTACCTCAGAGACACTATTTGGTCTTCGGTCTTACCTCACCCATCACCCAGGTTGTTCTGTATTTTTGTTTGGCAGCATTTATAATCTTTCTGGCAGATTCGCTGGCCAAGATTAGAATCACCATGTGTGTTGGACAGCCCAATCATGGGGACACCACCCTCTGCCCCATTCCCCCACCAGGACTCAGAGTCCAAGGAAATCCGGCCAACTTAAGAAACCAGACAACTGATGGACTATTAAAGCAGGCAATGGTTCACAGACTTGGAAATGGAAAGGGACTTGAGAGAACATGGCAAACTGCACAGTCCCCCAGAGGCCTCTGTGTAACTTCCTGATGAGATGCTGACATCCAGTCAGCTGCAGCTTCTGCAACAAGGACAAGGCCAGAGAACAATGGGAAGTCTAAGAACACAAACAACAAAGTAAATCAAAATGGTAACCAAGTATTTCTGTTTTTCTATACTTGCCAGATATTTTACAAAGTGTACACTATGTGGCAAGTATAGAAAATAAATACTTCGTTACCTTGTTTGGGGCAAAAACAAAAATTGTAGCGCCCCCTCCTCCCCAAAAAGGAAATATTGAGAAAAGCAGGGTAGAACCAAGAGTGATTTTAATGCACAGTATTCAAGTCCTCAAAGGTTTTTGTTGTTTGTTTTGATTTTACAAACAATTTGGTGCACTAAATTTTGTGCAGGCCATACTTTGGGTGTGAGACATTTGGCTCAAAACTTCAAACAGGCAGAGGGTTATGGAAAGAAGGAAGGAAGAAGGCTCCAGGTCTCCAGAGAAGCCATTGCACATTGAGAAGAGGCAGCCTGTGGCTTGTGTAGAAGGAGGTACAAGTCACCACTGCCCAGGGCTGTGGCTAAGAGTGAGGATGCTGGCACAGACCTTGGGATCCCTGTCCAACTACAGCCTCTACTCTTTGGGCGGACTTGGGCAAATTCCTAACCTCTCCAGATTTCAGTTTCCCCATCTAAAAAATGAGGAAATGACCAGCCTGGGCAACATAGCAAGACCTTGTCTCTAGAAAAAAAAAAAAATTAGCTGGCTGTGGCGGTATGTGCCTATAGTACAAGCTACTGGGAAGGCTGAGGTGGAAGGATCACCTGAGTTCAGGAACTTGAGGCTGCAGTGAGCTGTGATTATGCCACTGCATTCCAGCCTGGGTGACAGAGTGAGACGCCAACTCAAAAAATAAAAGAAAAAATAAAATAAGGAAAATGGTACAGGTTGAATATTTCTAATCTGAAATGCTTAGGATCAGAAGTTTATTGGATTTTGGAATATTTGCACATACACGATGAGACATCTTGGGAATGGGCCAAGACTAAACATAAAATCCATTTATGTTTCATATACACCATATACATACAGCCTGAAGGTAATTTTATACAATATTTTTTATAATGTTGTACATGAATCAAAGTTTGACTGCATTTTGACTGTGACCTGTCTCATGAGATCAGGTATGGAATTTTCCACCTGCAACATCAAGTCTGTGCTCAAAAGTTTTGGATTTTTGAGCACTTTGGATTTTGAGAAAGAGGGGATGCTCAATCTGTATTTGTATTAGTTTCCTAGGGTTGCAGGAACAAAGGACTACAGACTGTGTGGCTGATTCCTTCTGAGGCTATGAGAAAGCCTCTGCTCCAGGCTTCACTCCCTGGCTTCCAGGTGTCTGTCTTCTCCCTGAGACTCTTCTCCCTCTATGTGTATTTGTCTCTAATTTCCCCTTCTTATAAGGACATCTGTCACATTGGGTAGGGCCCAGTCTAATGACCTTATTTCTTTTCTTTTTTTTTTTTTTTTACACAATTAAAAAAAATTATTTTAAAGTTGTAGGGTTGGGGTACAATTCAGGGTTAGGTATACAAATATTCACTGTGCAGGTACCCTTGTTGATGAGGTGTGCCCCCCCTTCCTCAGGCAGATTTCGACTACTGTCCATCCCATCCCCCACACCCCCCAACAGTTTCCCACTACTGTCAATTCTTTATTCTTATAGTATTATGGTACAAGGTCCACTTATGAGTAAGAATATGTGATACTCAGATCTTTGTTTCTGTGACAGATCACTCAGTATTATAAACTCTAATTCCATTCAGGTTGCTGCGAAGTTTATGATTTTGTTCTTCTTTATGGCTGCATAATATTCCGTTATGTATATGTACCACATTTTTTTAATCCAGTTCTCTTTTGATGAGCAGCACGGTTGGTTCCATGTTCTTAAAACTACACTGAGATACTACCTAACTCCAATTAGAATTGCCGTCATCAATAACTCAAAAAATAACAGATGCTGGAGACGACGTGCTGAAAAGGGAACACTTCTACACTGTTGGTGGGAGTGTAAACTCGTACAGCCTCCGTGGAAATCAGTGTGGCAATTCCTAAAAGTTCTAAAAATCGGCCTTCCATGTGACCCCGCAATCCCCCTACTGGGAATATACCCAGAAGAACTCAACTCACTCTATAAAAAAAGATACCAGCACATGTATGTTTATCACAGCATTGTTCACAATAATGACCTTATTTCAATTAGATTAACCTCTGTAAAGATTCTATCTCCAAATAGGGTCATATTCAAGGTGCTGGGGGTTAGGACTCCGATATATGAATCTGAGGGGGACACACTGCAGTCATAGCAGCACTTAATACTATAAAGTGTAATAAATCTTCATAGTGGGGATTAATTAAATTAAAGATGAGGCATATTATAAGCAGGACCTGGAATTCCATCAATGCTCTGCCAGAATGGCTATCATTATTGTCACCACTACTGGCACTTGGCCTTCACGTAGCATCGGCCCTGGACCACAGGGCAGCAGACCTGAGCACATCTCAAGTCCAGATTGCTCTCTTGCTAGGACTCTTGCTAAGGCCACAGCATCCCTGAGCCCATCTGACCAGCAGGAATCACCCATCCTCTGCCAGCCTTGCACTGACACTGCTGAGACTGCATGGGGTGGCCTGAACATGAGCACCCAGGGGAAATACCATGGCTACAATCCCTTGTTCTGATGTTCAAGAAGACAATGTGCAGAGACGCTGGCATCTGCTTCATTAAACTCAAAGTGTCTACTTCATTCTGAAAAAAGAGTTCATGTGTTTTTCTAGACATTCTGGCTAAATTAATTTGTAAAGATCAATGTTACAGATTATTCTAAGTGTTACTTTATAGGGTTGGAGAAAATGAATGTTTTGTCAAATGTGTTTGTCTCCTGTCATGAAAACAAACCGACCTTAAGCAGGGGAAGTGAAACTCTTGTCTTCAAGACCAGGTGCTGGACTAGTAGACACAGGGCCCCTCATTACCGCCACAGTCACAAGAACATATTTTAATCACCAGAGCCATTTTCTACATTCCCAGAATAAATCGCAGGCTTGTCCCAGCTGAGGAAGTGATGGGCAGCAGGTGAGGTGGGTGCACCAAGCAGGAGCTTGCTCTGACCTTGCCTGCTCTGAGCCCGAAGCATTCACTGTTCCCCTCCTTCAACCAAAATAATATAAGAAAGCACTGTGCCCATGTATTTAAACCTGTGAGTCATCCTGGAGGATATTCTCTCTATTTTCTATTGCAAACAAGGAAAGCCAGAAGGCTCTAGAACATATCTCTTCCAGACTCCTCAAGGGAAGAGAAGACTAGAGAGGAGCAGACCCTTGAGGAAGGATTGGCAAGGATGGGGTGGCTGTCCTTATGTAATACCCATGCCTCGCTGTCTTGTGTAATACCACCCTGGGAGTTACTGGTGGCCAATGCAGAACAGTTACACAAGTCAAAAGCAACTGTCAACAAATCCCACAGAATTAGGAATCCTTCGAAAGGATTTCAGTCCCTCCATTCCAAAGATATCAACAGCTCACTGTGCGCAATCACCTGTTTCTGAAAAACATTGGGGTTCCTTAAATTGCTAATAGGCAATTCATCAAAAATCCAAATTCCAAAATCAAACAGGTTAGTGCTTTTGATTTGAAGGATGTTCCTGTCCTTTCACTCATTTGATTTTCCCAGTGAACTTTTGGGTTTTCCCCTCGTTTTGCACATATGAAAAGAGAAGTCTATGGAAGTCTCTTAATTTGACTTCCTCCAAAAGCAGACATAAGATGATTCTGAGATGATGATTTCTGTGCAAGTGATTTATTTGAGAAGTGAGTTTCTGGAGCCAAGGAAACAGTTGTAGACACAGAGAAGTGAAGTAGCCAATAAAGGATTCAATGTCACAATCACCACAGATGCCTAATCCCACAGGGGAACTTGGGAAGTCACTGTCACCCCCTGCCTCATAGTCACCCCAAGAGACATAGAGCTGTGGCAGGAAGCTACTAACTCTGGCACCTATGATTCAGGGCTGCTCCAGGGCAGGGAGTACTCATCTCCAGGCTCCCCTCCTGCCACAGGGCCAGGCCAAGGAGCTCCTCCAAAAACTTCCCATGCAAACAGATGTAGGTGCCCACAGGTGGGCACTGAAGGGGCAAGTGTGAGGCATGGGCAGGGCACTCAGAAAGTCCCAACAGACCCTGGGCCAGCTCCCTTCATGCTCGTCCTCCCTCCCCTGCACTGTTGGTCACAGGCACCCCAGGGAAGGTTTTCTGTGAAGGTGACAAACGAGCTGTGTCTTTCTGTAGATGAGGAATTACATATTTCACATAACATTTTCAAAGCTTGATTTGCAGTAATTTGTCAGATAAATTAAACTCTCAGAGCAAGGACAACCTAAATACATAGCAAGGGGTTAGGATTTATTGTAACACATGGATGAATTGGCAAGGTCCTCGACTCAGGGAGGATGGGAAAATAAAGCAGCAAAGAATTGCTGGGAGAGTCACACCAAGAGAGAATGTTGCACAGGCATGGGGACATCTCTGCAGGCTGAAAGTCAAGACAAAGGTATCTCCAAATGTCTTGTATGAATGGCTATAAAAACTCCAGACACCATTAACAGAAGCACTAACACCAAGAGAATAAAGTCGCAGTCTGTGTAGGGGACACAAGAATTTTCAAAGGGCAGGAGGGCTTCCAGGTGGAAATGCCCTGTACCTATAACCAGAGATCTGGCAACAAGGAATTGCAGTATCCCCATTGAGAGCAACACCAGCTGCAGAATCACCTCAGCAAACTTATGCAACTGCCCTAGCCACTGACTTTCTAATTACCTGTTTACAAGTTGCTCTGCTCACTTATATTCTGCTAAACAAAGCAGAGATTCTTCAGATCTCTTGAAAATACCCCAAATCACTCACTCCCTCATGCCAATATTTACTGTACTTCAAAATGCAAGGGAAGAGGTGGTCATGGAAAAGGAATTTAGCTACTACTAACCTCCACCTTAAAATATTCTTTTTATAGTGGACTGCTGTGGACATTTTGGTGACTGGAGATTTCTCCAGTGGCAATTTATCCTTCTCCCAAAAAAAAAAAACCTCAAAGCACAGTGTTTTCAGATTCTGGGAAAACCAAAGTGAGTTATGCTGACCAGGGTCTGTTTAGTCTTTATGTTGTTGTGAGTGCTTCTGCATCCTAGCTAGAAGGTAAAGAAAACATCCAACATTTCAAAAATAATTCAAATTTTAAAATATTCCAGAGCTTCTCTGGCCAATATTGTCATGATCATACTCACACAGCCAAATTAAATCATCCTTTTTTTTCTTACTACTAAGTACAGAGGCTAAGGAACTAGGCAAATGCAGTGCCTGGAAAGGCCAGGAACGTGACGACCGTTGCTGAGTGAACAACTTCTCCAATACTGAATGTGTGATTTTGGTGTTGGGTGTTCCTCTTGTTCTTTCTTTCGTTTTTAGTGATATGAAACTGTCAACTCTTTCAAACTAAAGTACACCTCCTAGTTAAAAATCGGAAGCTTAATAAACAAAAATCCCAATAAACATTTTCAGGCAAATTTTCTGTCAGTTCCCCAAATACAAACGACTTAGCAATCTGGTAGGTAAAAGAGAGATTTCCTTAGAACATTACAATTAATTACCACAAGCAATTTTTTAATTTTTTTGAGTTGGAGTCCCACTCTATCATCCAGGTTGGAGTGCAGTGGCATGTCCATGGCCACCCCAGCGTCAAACTGCTGGGCTCCAGCAATCCTTCCACCTCAGTCTTCCAAGTTGCCGGAACTACAGGCAGGAGCTCCCACACCCCACTAGTTTTTGATTTATTGTAGAGATGAGGTGTCGCCAATTTTTCTGGGCTGGTCTCGAACCCACGAGCTCAGGCAATCCATTCGCCTCGGCCTCCCAAAGTGCTGGGATTACAGGCTGAGCCACCGAGCCTGGCCACACAAGTAATTTTTAAAAATGCTATGCTTATTTCACTATCTACCTGGAAGGATGGGGAAAATGCTTAATTTATCAAACCCGGAAGACATAACCCTATAACATCTTCCCAAATAGTGCCAGCAGCGTATCAGCTCCATGTTTGCAAATGAGTCACATACCCCTCCTTTCAGCTATCTATACTTACATTTTACATCATGCCTAAGACTTAGGAAAGGTTCTCCCTCTATAAGGCAGTGGTCCTCCAAACTCCATAAAGGCCTTAAATATACAGACCTATCATTGGGCAATTGAAAAAAAATTGCCCTCTGGCGGATTGGGGGGGGCAGGGCGTCTGGTGCCAACAGTTCACTCACCTGAGCGCATCTACCCACCTTAGCACCTTTGGTGGGGACCAGGAAGGGCTGTGTCCAGTCTTGCACAGGTGCCATTGCTGCCTGTTCGCGTCTCTGACACACCCACCTCATGAACTGAGGACATGTCCTATTTTCCCTATAGGCCCAAGATAGCTGTGTCTTATTACAGCCCATATGTCTGCAGAATTGTTTTACATTTCTCACGACAGGCCTGCCAACTATGGTGGGGCAAACATTTCGCACTTGTTGTGTACAACTGTTTATAGACAATCCCAAATGAAGCTCCCTGCAGGACTCCTTTGTGCAAAAATCCTACCTAATCACCTTGCTACCATGTTGAGCTCAAAACCACATGCCCTATTTCAAGAAAATTCCAATTGGAGGCCAATGTGTCCTCTTGTCATTGTTTATTTTTTCCTTTTGATCTCTGCTACCATACCCTTCTTCGTGAACCCTACTCCTTTTTTCTGAGCCCTGACCTTAGTTCCTTTATATAGCTCTGTCTACAAGCTGGTGAAGTGAACCAGGAGAAGAGTGGGGGGAAAAAAAGACAAGACTAGCCCAACCAATTCCCCACACTGCCATCAGAGTGATGGTTCTCAAGTGTAAAACCTCTCTACTGAATATACAGTATATCTCACGCCTGCCTCTAACTTGAGGCTGCTCGGAACAGGGTCTGTATTAAGTTCATTCTAAAGACTCCAGTTCCTCATCCAGTAACATCAAAACCACATGAGTCAGAAACTCTGAGTTTTATCCTGCATTAGCTAGCTAGAAAACGTTAGCTCATCAATTAGAGGAAAGAAGGAAGAAAGGGGAAAGAAAAAGAAAGAGGAGGGAGAAGGAAGAGAAAGAAAAGGAAGAAAAAAAAAAAGGAAGCCAGAAAAGCAAGTGAGATAAACTACAGGGTTGGTTTGGTCCTCTCCACTTATAGTGTTCTTTTCTTCTGTTGTTTTTGGACATGCAGGCTCAGGTAGATGGCAACTAAGCAAATGTCACACATCCAACTATACAAATTCAGTCTGAGAAAAGGGAGGCAACAAGAAAAGGTGGTTTAACTTACAAAACATGTCACAGCAGAATTTAACATATAACAAAGAATGTCAACAAGCTCAGACAGCAACAGGGTCCCAAACACAGAGCTTCATCAGTCACTTAAGGAACAGGATGAAGCCAAAATAGGGGATATATCTGATCAGAATGTGTTGCAAAGTAACTTTGATGGCCCTCAACAAAGTGGTCGAAAATTCATTTACCTCTAAAATACGTACAAATATTTCAACCCAGACTCATTGGCCTGTGAAGATGAAAACGGTGGCTCCCTCAAATCAGGCTTGCATTTTCAGGTATTTAGTGTTTATGTTACCTGAGGACTCACAATGGCACCTATGTTCCTCAGTACCCCTTTGTGGAAGAAGGCACAGTTCCGAAAAGATGCTATCTCAAATACAGAAAACTAGATGCCATTAATGAAATTACTGCTGATAACCTTAGCCTGATTCTAGTCTATGCACAACTCTTACCTTGTCCTCTGCTTCTCAGAGCTTGTTTATTCACCAATCCTTTAAAATTATCATAATGATTACATCATCTCCCTTCAATGACCACCACCATTCAGAGACTATCAAAGGTTCAACACTGGCATCACCATGGTATAAACACTGAGGACCAGCAAGACCAGGACAGTCATTAACTGAAGACTTTCTATGTGTGAAAGCCTGTGCTCAGTAATAAGGAAGATATCATTTTGCCTCTGGAAATTTATACTGTAGTTAAAAAGATAAGACAAGTGCATAAATATCTATGCAAAATAGAAGGGAAAGAAACTGTTTTATTGCTTGTCTAGTAAGTGTCAGAAGCTTTCTCTATTTAAGTTAGTTTAACCATCCACAATCCCATGGGATACGTAACTTCACCAATTAGGTGAAAAGTTAAAAATTCACCAAAAAATTATAAATGACAGAGGAATTTCCAAATGCTGGTCAGACACCATAGCTAATACTGTTTCTACAACACTGCACACTGCCTAGGAGTTCCAAGAAGAGACATAGCATTACCAGGTGGTCTCATCAGAACTGCTTCATGGAAGAGGTGCTATTTGTGCTGGGCTTTAAGAGATCCAAAAGGTACTGCTGTGTGGATGGTAAGAAATTCCAAGCAGAAAGACAAAAGACGGATGGATATTCAGAAGTCCTATGCCGGAAATGAGGCATGACCTGTGGAAGCTGTCATGGGAAGATTTCCCTCATCAGAGTTCTCCTCTCTTAGTTTCACATGACTCTTAAAACATGAACTACGTTCTTACAGTGCATGTCTCATCTCTCTAAACACATTGCTATCTCCAAAGGCTGGATCTATATCAAATACTTTGGATTACATGAATCTCCTTCACATGCCCTGATCATAGTAGGTTCTCAACACAGGTCTGTTAGATGAGGGGCTTACATGCTAAGACAGAAAAACTACTTTATAGAAATTGTATCTCAAAAACAAAATACTTCCACCCCTCAGAAAATAATTTCCTTTTTCCTAGTCATATTGGTATTGCACATGATCATTATCATGAAAACATGGGGACACAACTGAAGACATAAAACATCATCTAACATAAATCAAATAGCTATGAAGCAACACACCTTTCTGTGATGAAATAAGAGGCAATTAAAACCTCATGACTGGTTTAACATCTGACTTAAAAAAAAAAAAAGAATTTATTATTCTTTTCTAATTGCAAAAGTATCACATGAGGTTTTAAACAGGAATTACATGAAAAGCAATAAAGAAGACAAGTCATAAATCCATGAACTAAGGAAGACATATAAAGGACTGAGTTTTACTGGAAACAACCAAGCAGGTTTTTTGTTTTGTTTTGTTTTTGTTTTAAAAAAAAAAAAAAGCTTTCTTTAAGCATATAAAATAGCATAATGGAAACTGGAAACTCAGAAGGCAGAGAGTGGGAAGGGAGGCAGGGATGAAAAAAATCACCCATTGAGTACAATATGCACAGGTTTGGGTGGCGGGTACTGTTAACACCCAGACTTCTCCACTATATGAGAGCAGACCCACCCCCACAAAATAAAATTTATACATAAAAAATTGTGTATTTATTCTTACATGTTTAAACTTCAGTCATCTTTAAAATAGTCTCCAATTGATGCAATACACCTACTGAGATGCTTTTTTCACAGCTCAAAACAGTTTCTGGACTTGTCAATTTTGATACGTTTTAGTGCTTCTGCTGTTTGTTTGCTTGTTTGTTTGTTTGACCTCTTCCACATGGTCAAAACGCTTCCCTTTGAGGGCTTTTTTCATCCAGGGAAACAAATAAAAGTCTCTAAGCCGGGCTCAGTGGCTCAGCCTGTAATTCCGCGCCTTGGGAGGCTGAGGTGAGTGGATTGCCTGAGCCCACGGGTTCGAGACCCGCCTGGGCAACTTGGTGAGATCTCATTTCTACAATTTAAAAAAAAAAAATTAGCCAGGCGTGGTAGCGTGCACCTATAGTTCCAGCTACTTGGAAAGCTGAGGCGGAAGAATCGCCGGAGCCCCAGCAGGTTGAGACTGCAATGGCTGGGAGCGGCCACTGCACTCCAGTCAGGGCGACAGAGTGGGACTCCAACTAAAAAAAAAAAAAAAAAAAAAAAAAAGTCTCTTGGGGTGAGATTGAGTGAAAAGGGAGAATAGGGCATGGGGTCATGCCATTTTTTTTCAAAAACTGCTGAACACTCAACGCAGGGTGAGCAGGTATACTTGTAAATTGCCCATCATGAAATGGGTAAATGCAATCAAAGAATCTTCGGAAAAAAATTCACTGAAGTCAAACGCAGCCTCTCATGACAACGCTACCTGGTACACTGATGCTGATGGGTTCCTAGAAAACTTCCTAGAAAACTTACCTAGTAGGAAAAGCCTGTACTTTAATAAGGGGCTTGCCAGTCAAAAGATAATTTTGGGTTTTTTGGGTCCCTTCGTACAATGCATCCATGTAACCCAAAACCATTTGTACCCACTAACGCTACTGAAATGAAAGAAAGCAAGCTAGCTTTCTCTAGTAACAAACACACATACACACACACAAACGTGTACGCACATACACAACTTAAGCTAGCATTATACTGACTGATGACATCACAAAATCATGTCACCACCAATTTCTAAGTACTTTCTTAAGTTCTTCCATCATACTGAAGAAAGTAAACAAACCACTTGTGTGAATGCAGCAGGAGCCCCTGAAACTGCAGCAGACCTGCCTGCCCAGGCAGAGAGAGCAAGAATTCTCACACCTCCACAATGGGGACCCCACATATTCACCACAGACATTTCAGATGTGAAAAGACCTCAAGAATATTTGGTGTGATCTCTTCCTATCATAGATTGGGAAACCAGTGAGCTAGCAAGTTGGGTGAAATAAATGCCTTGTGTAGGCAGAAAGCAAACCAATGGTTCTTCTAATTTCAATAACCTTTTCTTGGCGCTGCAATACTTCCAAGTCATGATTACTTTCTCCTTAAATTCAAGATAGTGTTAAAGGCCTTCAGTTGTGATTTGTGGCCACCACTTTCCATAATATACCCATGGCCATTCTCATTGACTTGATAAAAACCAGAGGCCCAGATGAACTCACCCTGACTCAAGTTTTCTAACAAAACAAAAACGAGGGCTCCCTTCATGGCATGCCTTCCAAGCATCAGAAGCAAATTTCAGCCAGGCTACTTTTTTCCAAAAAAGAAAGTAAGGCAGATTCTAAGAGTACCTGGAAACCTCAGAGAGTTTGGCTCTGTTGCAATGATTCCATGCCAAAGGCACAAATGTCTACATTGTACATCTTCCCTAGCCTACTGGGGGCGGGTGGGGAGGGACTTTAGGACTTTACTGAGCAAAAGACAAAAACAATGCACAGTTTATTTTTTCTCTTCTGTGTTTCCCCATAGTTTTCCAATGAAAAATTCTCCCAAACACTAGAGGTAAGATGTACATTTCTAATTCTGAGACTCACAGAATGTGAAGACTGGGAGGGTCTCAGGAAATTTAGGACCATAGAGAGAAAATGGCATGGAAAAAAATATGTGTTCTCTGTATGCTCCAGTACTTTGGTTTGAAGATTTGTGTCCTCCAAAACTCATGCTGAAACTTAATCCCCAATGAAACAGTATTGAGAGATGAGGCCTTTAAGAGGTGATTGGCAGAGTCCTCATGACTGGATTAATCCATTTACATATTAATGGATTAATAGACTAATGAGTTGATGGATTAATGGGTTATCCCGGGAGTGGGTTAGTCATCACGAGCATGAGTCTGTTATAAAAGCTAGTTTTGTTTTCTCTCAGTGCATTTCTCTTGGCCTGTGATAACTTTTACCATGTTACGAAGCAGCACAAGGCCTTCATCAGAAGCCAGTCAGATGCTGCCACTTGATCTTGGACTTCCCAGCCTTCAGAACTGTAAGAAACAAATTTCTTTCCCTTATAAATTATCCAGTCTCAGGTATTCTGTCATAGCAACAGAAAACAGACTACATATCCAGCAAGGGCTCTCCGGTCTGGATGTGTACATGTAAACTTACACCACAACCCCTGTGTCCTTAATTAACTATCAAGTACTTGTGTGAATGTACCATGTTCCCCTTCATTCCCATCTCATCTCTCAATTCCTCTACTTCCTTTCTATAGTTTCCAACTCCTGGTAATGCCCTAACATCCTGCTGGGAGAACAAGTTGTAAGAGTCACAAGGCTTCACAGGACCCTAAGATCTGAGCTCCCTGGAGTTGGAGATAGGTTGCGATGCTTCTGATGTGTCAGATCACCAAGTCACTCAGGGCTTTGAGCTGGATGCAGGGATTTGGAAGTCCTGTCCTCTCACAGAAGGAGAATATTTGGAATGAGTCAACGGGATGTTTCAATGGGAGCATCACATGTTCTCTGCTCCAAGATCAGAAGGAGAACAATCAAAGGAGCAAACACAGTACAGCATAACTGAAGCTCACGCTGCACCATTGAGGTGATCTAGAGCACAATTTAGGAAGCCACTGAATAAAATATAAGTTCTAGAATAATCCACGCACCTTTCAGAGAGGCCTGCTCTCGACCTTGATCTCTGCACAGCCCACCCAGTGCCACCTCATAGGTAAGACACCACACTCAGGTCCTTTCCTCAATTTACTCTGGCAGGTTTGTGAAGAAAGTGGCAGTTTCCTGACAGCTGGAGGGTTCACATGGCTCTGAGACATCTGAGTCAATTCCCATGAAACTAAGCGGAGCAGCAAAAATGTTCACAATGAATCCTGCCCAGGAACTGAAGATAAGGAGCATTCAGTGCCTGGTCCTCCTTGCCAGGACATGCCTGTGCATTTGCACAGACCACCATCGGAGGCAGAAAGCAGGCAGGCTGGCAAGCAGGCAGGCAGGCAGGCGGGCGGGCGGGAGACCAGGAAAGCAACCAAAAGACCACACAGAGATTCAAGACAGAAAGGAAAGCGTTCTGAATCCTTCCCTACCCCCAGCTCAGTCACTCATGGTATTTGGTTTGAGGGAGGAAAAAGTTCTGCTGCCACAAAAAGTAGTTTGTAAACACTTAGCCGATATTATTTGCTAAGGCCCATTCACAAAGTCTGAAATCTTATGATTTAATCCTACCAGTGTGGGTCTGATATTCTGTTGATACAGTAAGGTCACCTCCCCTGATGACCATGATGAAGTAGGGGAGGAAGAAGAGGCACACATGTTGCTCTAAACTGTCTGCACATGGTACAAGTGGAATGCCGGGAAGTTGCACCTGTGCCAACACCTCCTCAGCCTCCTCCTGCAGGATCCACAGAAGCAATTTTCTAATTGAGAAGGAGTGGCCAGCCCAGGACCCTCTAGAAAATCAATTATGGTCATGTGGGCTTTCCCAGAATAGTGTAATAGTGTACACTGATTCTTTGGCCCATGCATGTACACACATTCACACACATACAACACATCAAATTCCACAAACTCATCACTATGATTCAGGACAGAGGCTGCCATCTATGCCTAAGGTGCGAGTCACAGCCTGATGTGTACGATTCCTCAGAAGGGGCCTGAGTTCCACCAAGAACATCATATGTGGGCCACATGGGTTATTTCTCAAGGTATATGCTAAGAGGGCTCTAAGATCACTAAGCTATCTGGATCTAAACTTTCTCTTTAATAAGCTGCTCTACCTAAAATAAATACAGCATTCTTTTTTTCTCCCCAAATAGGTAATAACCTAAGAGGAGGAAAGAAAGCTGCCCTTGCTTATTGTTTGTTCTGTCCCCTTCACAGCAGTCAGCTGAGTTAGCTGGGTTGTGTCCTTCAATCACCCCTCTTTGCTTTCTGCCTCTTTACCAGCCCAGAACAGTGGCCTGCAAAAGGGATGGTGGGCCAGGCAGAGCAGTGATCAAGTTCCAACTTTCAGGAAAAGACTGCGCGCCTGGCACCCCATGGTAGCTGTGCATGACAGCCTTGCTTCAGGCTGCTGTGTGTTTCCATCTGTCACCTTCCAGTGCAATGTGACAGAAGCCCTCCAGCAACCCATATGCTTCCCTGGAGTTTCATCTTGACTCCCCCACCCAGCTCTGTCATTGCTTAACTGGGCGCATCCAAGATTAGGCAGCCTCAGCTGCAGCTTCCAGAAGGAAAGCTAAGAACCTCACATCAAGCTGCTAAAAAACAGACACACTGAGAATGAGTGGTGGGAGGGGGGGAGTTAGCGATGGCCCACAGTCTCTGCAAGGCAACATATAGCACTAAGATTGGAAAAGGGGTGGGAGGAAATGAGGACATTTCTTCCTCTTTAAAATAAAAGCATTTGTGAAGAGGCAGCTCTCAGAATATGCCTGTAGGTGTCCTCTAGGGTCTCAGTATGGCCTAGAACCAGAAGACCCCTAAAGTCCAAGTATTTAGAGAGATCACAGTATCATTCACTCCCATAAACACTTGTTCAGAGCCAGCTATGTTCAAAAGCATGCAGAGCTGCTTGGAGGAAGTGCAAGCATGAACAATGCAGGGCACCTGCTCCCCTGCCAATGGCACAGCACCCTCTGGGCAGTGAGCCCCTGAGAGCAGCATGGCCAGCGCTGAGGTGGACACTGGGTGAACCAGTTTTGCCTGAGTAATCAGCAACCAGCATTCACCTGCACACAATCACATCCTTCCAAACATCCATTCTTTGCACACACACAATTCAAAATGGAATTTCTTAAAGTGCAGTTCATTCAGCAAACATTTACTGTGTGCCTTCTGACCTCTGATACTCTCAGTGCCAGAGCAGATGTGTGGCCTTCTGCACTGAACTTAGAGCCCAGTCACAACTGGTAAATCCCTAATTGCAAGGCAGAGGGGTGTGGGTTTCAACAGAGGCTAGCACATCAGACATCTTTACCAGAAGGTCTCTCCGGAAGAGCTTCCTGCAGACACTTGATGGAGAAGAGGGCAGGGGAGGGAGTGACCAGTGAGAAACCATGCTACTGTGAACCAGAGGGTTGTCCAGGGCCACTAATCATTCCCTGCATTCCCAACAGGGTGTGCTGGGGCCTGAGAATAGATGAGGCTGCAGACAGGCCAGGAGCTGCTTTGGGATTCAGAAAAAGAGCCCCAATTTCGTCCTTCAACAGAGTGTATCTTAATATGTTTGCCATTTTAGAATGATTCTCTGCAGTCTCAGAGGCAGAGAAACCAGTTAGAACTTTGCCATAGGTAAGTAATAACTTGAAAGTGTCCTGTATATTTTCCATAGCATATGTCTGAACTGACAGGCTATCAGGTAATGTATGAGAGAGTGGGCAATAAACCACTAAGCCTTCCAGAAGTGTGAATTGCTATTCTTATGTTGAAGCTGATTAGAGTCTCAGGACACTACCAGATTACAAAGAGCCTGTGAGGATAGATCCAAGGTCCACAGTGAAACACAATCCAAGACCCAAGAGGCCCAAATTTAAGACCCAACTACAAATGAAATTCATGATACTCTGGATCATTCCACAAGCCCCATGAAACCTCAGTATCATCATTTGCAATTTGAGTTAACAAGAACTGCGCTGATTCTCACACAGCTGTCATGGGGATTGATGAGATGACCTACAGAAATAAAACAGAAAGATTAGTGGTGTACAAATGATCACTGAGGCAGGGAGCCGAAGACAAACCTTCTACAGGAAGCACCTCTGACTCACTAGTTTGGCTAGTTCACAACTATTTCAGGTACACATACTGGATACTGGGGAAAATGACTAACCTCAAGAAATTTATAGGAAAATAAATGGCTATTGCTGTGCATCTTGTTCCAGAAAAAAGCTGAAACAAGGAAAGAATTTGCCAGTCAGCAGCCAGGACTCTTCAGCGTCTAACACAATCTTCTGTGAATCAGACAACTCCCTTAACATGTAATCTGGGCTATTTTAGAACCCCCAATAAGCTTTATAAAGGTTAGGAGGAACCACTTTATTTTTAAAGGTCCCAGAGGGCTCGAAACCATGTTATAGTATTTTTATAGCCTCTCTCAGAGTCAGGAGCTGTACGGATTTTGTACTCACACTGAATTCAACTAGTACTTAAGCATGCTGATTATAGCTGCAAACACACTTCTTGTTCCAGCGTGTGGTTGGAGAGGTGGACAGGGAAGAAGCTTTGGAAATTTACAGCACAGAAATAGCATGTGGTCTGTCTGCTTGAAAAGAATCAATCCCTATGTGACAGCAGTGAGAAGACCAGCAAAGAGCCCATAGCAAACAAAAGACAGCGAATAAAATGAGGCTTTTTGTCACCGTAACCCTGTCACTGGACACTGGACAGGCTTTTCCAGTTTGGGGGACACCAACAAAGCCAACAGGCCCAGAGCTAAGGACTCAAACAGAAAGGGCAAGTCTGGTTGGCAAATCAGAGCTCACCCAAGCAAAATGTCTAGATGCGATGCTGATTTTAAAGGAAATAATTAAGAGTGAAAAATGTACCAATCATCTCCTAATTGGCTGTGTATGAAGTAGCAACTCTGCCTGGTTGTGGGAATGAGCTATGGGTGGTAGGAGTGCCTGGAACAGGCTGTGAAGAATGGAACTCTGGTCCAGCCACTGGCCAGCCCTCTTAGAGCTCTACTCCTGTCTCTGCTGATATGATGGTCACCAATGTAAAGGATGTTTCTGTGAGTTCCACGGAGGGGAACCACAAAGGGGAACCTGAGTTTGTGTGGGTCACAGGTGCCCTAAGCTTTTTCAGTCTGAGCCAGGGCTGAATTCATTTTTATTTATTTTGAAGATGTTGGGCTTCTGTAAAACTTGCTTTGTAAAAAAGATTACTACACAAGCACTTCCAAAATAATTTTTTTGGAAACCCCTGTACTGCATGATCTCCATAATTTCGTTTAAGATGGACTTTCTATAATTCTATATTTAGGTACAGCAATGTTGTCTTACAGTAAAACATTCATAAGAAAAGGGGCTTCAGCCGGGCTCGGTGGCTCAGCCTGTAATCCCGTGCCTTTGGGAGAATGAGGTGAGTGGACTGCCTGAGCCCACGAGTTCGAGACCCACCTGGGCAACTTGGTGAGACCTCATCTCTACAATAAATCAAAAATTAGCTGGGCGTGGTAGCGCATGCCTGTAGTTCCAGCTACTTGGAAGGCTGAGGCAGTGAGACTCCAACTCAAAAAAAAAAAAAAAAACAGAAGAAAAGGGGTTTCATGTCTTACCCTAACAGGGTCTGTCAATGTGCTACAGACACCTAATAAACATGTTTGATAATGAAATCCTGATCTGTCCCCAAATTTCAATTTACTGAGGTTTTAAATGGGACAAAGAGGTTTCTATTTTTAAAAAATACTCTAATTACCTTTTGGGGGGAGGTTGATACATGTTTACTACACAAAGTAAAGGTAAAATAAAATTATAGAATAAAAAAATCTTCATACATTGTATGAAGGAGTTCCTGTATTTAAATACAGGTGAGATCTGAATCATTCATCTAGTTCAAATTAACAAAAAATATTTTTTCAACTTTGGCAATTTGTTGTGCCTATTTCATTGACAATCTACATAAGCATCATGAAAAACCTCCTGTTAGTGAAGGGTTCCCACCTTCTTTGATGCTTTAAATACAAAAACAGACTTTGAACCATGGGACTACCCATACCTTCAGTAGCAACACAGAGCAAGTTAGACATCTACTCCCTCGTTATGATTAATTAGATTCTATAAAGACCCCTCCCACTGAAAAATAACTAAAGCCCAGTTAAAATAGATTGAACTAAAAAGAAATGAGTAACCTAGTGTGTAAGTCTACAAGTCAACTACAGAATTCTATGGTTCTTGGGATATTTTGGAATTGACAAGAATTTTTTTTCTTTAACTTCCAGCACACATAGTAAAATATCAGTGGTATCTAATAAGAGAAGAGAAAAATGTATCACTTCCAAGTTATAAAAAAGGGAATAAAAATATAAAGAAACAAATAGACACTTTGGAAAAAGCATGAAAACATATAAAATAATTTGAAGAAAAATGTCCATATATCAAAGATTATAAGAAATAAATGGATTAAACTTGATAGACAAAAGAAAGAAATTGTAAAACTAAATTTTAAAAGCAGACAAACATACCTAAATTCATTAAGAAATTAGAGATTGGAGATCGAAGGATGTAGAAAACTGATCAAGGAAAATGCCAACCAAAAGGAAGCTATCTGAAAAACTAGGCTTTAAAGCAAAAAAGCATAACTAGTAAAAAATAAGGTACTATATTATGCTAAAAGGTTCAGTTCATTATGAAGTTGTATAATTCTAAATATATTTACATCAAATAACTTCAAAATATACAATACAAAAATCACAAAATTACTAAGAGAAAAGGCCACCATCACAGTGGAGAAATTCACTATATATTGCTCAAAATGGCAAACATGAAAAACTAGTAAAAATATATAAAAATATATAAGATATAAAAAGTACTATAAACAATCTTGATCTAATAGATACATAGAAAACCCACAACCAATAAACTGAGAATTCACAATCTTCTTTAAAAAATACAGGACACTTATGAAAATTGACATTATGCTAGGACATAAAGAACAACTCAGCAAGTTTCAAATAACTGGCATCCCATGGACTGTGTATTCTTACTTCAATGCAAGTAAGATAGATATTGATAATGAAAAGATTCTATTTAAAAATTTGGCTTATCAATAACTCGTGGGTTATAGAAAAAAATAAAACTTTAAAAACATGTAGAACTAAACAGTAATGAGAGCATTAGTTTAAAGCAGTACTGAGAAGGAAATTCATAATCTTAAATGCTTATATTAAAAACAAAGAGCTAAAAAGTATTGAGCTATAGTCAGCTAAACAACATAGAAGAAAAAGAACTGCAGATCAAATCAAAGGGAGTAAAAGATGTATTACAGATATAAAACAGAGACAAAATAAGACATAAAGCATAATAGGATCAACAAACTCAAAGGTATTTTTCTTTGAGGATACTAATAAAACATACACTGTATGGCAGGTTGGTCAAGAAAGAAAAAAGAGAAATTGTATTTGTAATGAAAAATATAAGTGATTTTAAAATCTATGAATAATTTATACTAATTAACTTAAAAGGTAAGAAGCTATGAATATACATCTAGAAAAATATAACTTAACCTGAGCAACATACTGAGACCCCCGTCTCTACAAAATAAATAAAAATATATGTAAATACATACACACATGTATATATAATTTAGGAAAACTGAGTCAAAAAGAAATAGGAGTACAAATAACTTGGTAAGTTTTGAAAAAAATTGATTAGTTAAAAATCTCCCTACAATAAAATCACTAGGTCTTGTTTTCAGTTGAATACTATCAAAATTTCAAGAGCAGATAATATAAATCATACACAAAGTCTTCTGGTGAATAGAAAAAAAGAAAGAGAGAGAAAGAGAGAGAGAGAGTGAGAGAGAAGCTTCTCTCTTATACAAGCCAAAATCAGTTAAAAAAAAAAAAATATATATATATAGGCTAAACTCTCTCATGAATAAAGAGGAAAAATGTAACACAAAATATGAGCAAATAGAACCCAGATGTGTATTTAAACAAGCTAGATTTATCCTAGGAGTATAAGTGAGCTTAATATTGGAATATACTATGAGTGTAATATATAAAAAAAAAAAACAGTGAAAACCATATGATCTCCTTAATAAACACAGAACAAGTCCTTGACAAAAATTCAATATGCACTCATGATTAAAAACATAAAATACAACCCTGCAAATTAAAAACACAAGGTAATTTCCTTAACCGAATAAAGGACATTCAGACAAAAGCAACTACAAACATCATTCTTCATTAAATTAGAACGTTCCCTACAGAAATCAGACAGGAAGAAGGAATATCTTCTACGGCTTCAGTTCAGTGTTGTACCTTAGGCCCTAATGCAAAAAGAAATACAAGAAAAATAAATAGAATTTACAAGAATTGAAAAGGAATAAACAGTACTTGTATTATTCACAAATGATCTATAGACAAAATATTAGGAATACCAAAGGTTTAGTAAAGTGACTGGATGTAAGATCAATATAAAAAAATCAATTACATTTGTGTACTCCAGAGAAGATAGCATTCCCAAAGGTATAAAAAAAATTTAAAAATTAAAAAATAAAAATAAAAACTGAGTTAGTAGGAACAATACTGGAAAAGAGGAGTAAGACATAGCTAAAGTATGAAACTTTAACAGAAAAAAAAAACTTAAGACATAACTATATACAATGTTCATGAAAGACAAGACTCAATATCAAAGAACATATCAATTATTTCTAAATTGACCTACAGATTTAATACAATCCAGGCAAATTCCCAACAGGTGTTTGCTGCTGTCATTCTTGCTGTTGCTGTTAACTAATAAATGAACTATAAAATTTCTGTGGAAGGGTAAAAGCCCAAGCACAGCCAAACATCACTTAGTAAGAGGGGAAAAAGTGGGGAGATCAAGTGTTAAGACTTACCAGAGAATTGCAGTAATGAAGAGCATGCTGAATTGATATAGAGGTGGGCAAATTAACCAAGATAAATTAAAAAGATAGGAAAAAAAAACATGAATATGTGGAAACATGACTCATAGCACAGTGTGTATTTCACATCAATGGAGAAAAAAAGAACTACTCAATAGATGGTACTAGGTATTCTTTTTCCTGATGGATAAAAACTACTAAATTCCTACATCATACACAGAAATTAATTCTACATAATTTTAAAGCTATTAATGGAAAATATAAGAGAGCAACCAATATCCTCAAAATACAGAAGAATATCTTAAATAAAAGGCCCTAACTAAAAATGGGCAAAATTGACATATTCAGTATGCTAAAATCAAGAACTTCTAGTCTAGTGTCTTCTTAAAGACACCTTAAAGAAAATAAAAATATATAGCACAAGCTGAGGTATATTTTTAACACATGAAACTAACAACAGTAGTCTTCAGGATATATGGAAAAATACTTTAAATCAAGGAGAAAAAATATAATCCATTGGAAAACTAGACCAAAAATACGAGCAGTCATTACACAAAAGACAAAAGAAACAATGATTAAACGTGGAAAAAAAGCTCAACACTACTGGTACATCAAATGCACCTTACTATTATTTTGGCAAAAATTAAGAAGTCCAATAATGCCAAGTGTTGGGATAAGTGAGGCATGAATTTTAAAGAAAACTTTTTTCACTGCTGCTGACAATGTGAACTGGTATAATCACACTTTGAAAATCACTATAACATTTTCTTGTAAAACTGATCATTAATTACCTTTTTTCAGGCCCAGATGCTCTTCCTAGAAATGCAATCAAGAAAAAATATTGTACTTACATACTGAGTATTTAGGTATTAAGAATATTAACAGCAGAACATTTTATGACAGTAAGGACTGAAAACAACTCAAACATCCAATGACAGGAGAATGCATAAAGGGCTCAGTGTTAACATCATTAAATAATATATAATAGTTACAGGAAAATGTTATGTCTCAGAAAGAGAACATGAGTGAGCAAGTCAACCTATTGCACAGCATCATTGATAATTAGTAAAAAGATACACAGTTCAGTAGTACAGAATGCCTAAAACAGCAAGGGAAGATTAGTAAACAGTTCAGGGGAAGGTGGAACATCACAGCAGGAAGATATAGGAAGAATGTTTGCATCAATGCAACAGTATGGATGATGTTCTTGTTTGGAAAAGAGGTTCAGGGATATTTATTAAGGATGCTTCATAACTTACACAGATGAAGTTCCCCACGTGCCAAATCCTACTGAAAACATTTCTTTAAATGCACTGCTTAGAATACTACTATAGCATAATCTTGTTTAGATTAAAAAGTAGGTATCTTCTTATGTGTTCTACATTTCCCTCAACGGGTAAGCCAATGATAATAATGTTTTTCTTGATTATATTTCCAGGAAGAGCATCTGGGCCTTTTAAAAAAAGCTAATTAATAATCAATTTTACAAGAAACTGTTATAGTGATTTCCAAAGTGTAACTATACTAATTCACATTGCCATCAGCAATGAAAAAAAGTTTCCTTTAGATAATAATAATAGTAGCAGTAGTAGTTTTCACAAAGGTAGAGAATTTAAATTTTTACTTAATATCCTGTATGTAGATTTATTTTAATGATTTTACTATGTGCGTGTATGTATCTGTAATTACTTAACTAACTAATCAGTATACTTTTGGAACTCAAATACAAAAGTTAAGATTAAGAAAAAAGACATTCTGAATGAATTCAGAAAAACCGATACTGATTCATCATTGAATTTAAAGAAAACAGTGGTGCTTTTGCTGAGTCTCATCAGGTGTCTGGAATGTAAGTCCTGGGCAATATCCACACACGCTCACTCCACCATCTCCTTGCCCAGAGACACAGCTCTGCACTACAGAAGCCCAGACCTGCCTGCAGCGCCCACTCTCAAAATCCATGGATTTCCTGATCTTTTTAATAGAGGCAGCGTCCTTCAATTTCTGTCATGCACAAGAACTTCCCCCACACCATGAACTTTCAATTTATTTTCCATTCTACTGGCAGTGTAGAATAGAGAATAATTTTTTTTTAAAGTTCTATAAAACGCCTTCTCCAGGCTAACCCCTACTTCGAAAATTCTGAAATGTGATTTTTTTCCCCACCCTGGAATAGTTTATACACAAAACCTCTTGGTTCTAGTTAATCCTCACATCCAGGTCACTTACTCACATAGTGGAGAAAAGTTGAACACAGCAGGCTCTTCATTCTGATTTTTCAAGACCTCAAATTACACTTGACTTTCTTTCGGGGAGGTGTCAGTGGTAAGATTACACTCCAGGGTTGATTTCAGCCTGCACCACTGTGTTCAGCTTGAATTGGGAAAACAAGACCCAGAACACAATTCAAAGGCACTGTGTGGTCATCTTGCATGCCTCAACTTTACCCCAGAGCCCCACTGACACCTCTCCTCCATCCCTGCTGACTTCACAGTGATATTCCTACACTCTGCAAAATAATTCATATGATTTCAACATTTGTGTCCCCTCCATGGGCTCATGATCTCTTCTGAAGCACATGAGACACTAGCTGATAGCCCTTAAAGGGGCTCCTCCAGACACCAACATTCAGAAATGACCCCACTTCGCTCCCACCACACCCATGCCCATCTGGAACCTGTAGGGTCTTTTAATCCTAAATCACTTCCATTCTGAAGCAAGATATATTCCAAGATGTCCTAGTTCTCTCTGCTTTCCTGGTGCTGAGTCATCGCCTAAGAGTTCCTCCAAAACTTTTATCAGGCAGAAAGGGACTATGAGATTCGGAAGGCAGGCACTTTGTCTTGTTGCACCTCTGCCAATGATCCATTGCATCATGTTGAGCAAGTCTTGTTCAGCTTTATTTTTCTCAATCGGACAATGAGAAACACACTATGATTCACAGGGGCATTGTATAAACTGGCAAAATAACAGTGCAAATAGAAGTTCACCTATAAATGTCAAAGTGAAATATAAATGATAGCTGTTATGAATTATTTCATGTCTCCCTAGACTTTTGAACAGAGTGCAAACTTGTATGGTTCCAGGAGCTTCAGAATAATATCAACCTCCTCCAAGGCTGTCCCTTCTTTCTGTGATGTGACGGAACTCTCTACCTTTTCTTCCGTCCCAGGGAAAACAACTATACTACTACTACTACTACTACTATCTAAAGACACTCTACTACTACTACCACTACTACTACTATCTAAAGATACTACTACCACTACTACTACAGGGAAAACTACTACTACTACTACTATCTAAAGACACTCTACTACTACTACCACTACTACTACTATCTAAAGATACTCTACTACTACTACTACTACTATTATATAAAGATACTCTAGCCTGATCCAGATCCCCCAAATTCTTACAGTGTTCCCATTATAATTAGAATATTCTCCCCTCAGAGAACAAAGCATGTTATGGCGCCCCTAAACACATAGCCCTACTTGCAGCTGTGAGCAACAGAGCTCCTGGGCATCTTGTTTCCATGCTGTGTGGCTCCAAAGTTTAGCTTGGCTGCGCCAGGCATACACACTCTAACATCCTCCCCACTTCTCTCATGGCCCCAGGTGGGAATGCGGGTAATCATTTCATTTGCTTTTAGTTATTCTTCCGTAGCTAAAATGTGAGTAACTAATACCTGTGTGTTCACGCCTTATGCAAAACTTACCATCCAACACATCTGCTTCTTATTAAAGACATCCAGCATTCCCATTGTACAATAAAGAAAACAAGACTCTGAGAGCTAAGTGGCTTCCCAAGATGACCTGGGCAGGAAGGAGCAGAGCTGGGTCTTGCACTGTCTCTGACTCTTAATATCAATTTTTTTGCACTATTAAATAGATGTTCTCATTTGCTTTGAGTGGCCTGAAGCAGAGACTTTTCTTTTTATGTTTGTTTGTCTGTTTGTTTGTTTGGCTTGAGTACAACCTAAAATAATTTTTAAAAACCCCACAGGCCCTTTGCACATTCCATAGTGGCTACCAAAAAATTTCATAAAAATTTCAAATAGCTGAAAAAGATTTAACTTCTGGAATACTGCCCTTTAAAAAATAAGTCAATAACAGTTGAAGAGATATAATTTTGGGTATATCACTAATATTCTAAATATGCATAAACTTCCTTTTCTCTGGCAGAAATGTTACAACATTCCATTATCTATCTGAAACTACTGAAACAATACTACCATTCTTATTCTTCTGATATAATTTTACTGCATGTAATTAACCTATTATTCTTTGTTTATATCTTATTATTGTAAATATTTTATTGATTTTAAAAATTAAGAAAAGTATTGTATTAATTTTTGAAATGGCTTGTTACCATAAGGTTATGAGTATTAAAAATTACTCCAATTGTAGTTTGCATATTATATAATTGGTTAAAAAAACAGTATAAATATAATACAATCAATGCATGCTTCTTAGGTCTAAAAAATCAACTTCTAATAAAAATGGAATGATTTAGATTTTTTTCTCTTGAAGTTCATGTATCAACAGATAAATATTACTTATATTTATAATAAGACCCAATTAAAGATCAATTTTGCTCCAATTTCTTTTCTTTTTTTTTTTTTTTGAGTTGGAGTCTCACTCCATCGTCCAGGCTGGAGTCCAGTGGCACGCTCATGTTCTCCCCTGCTGGGCTCCGGCGATCCTTCTGCCTCAGCCTTTCAAGGAGCTGGAACTACAGGCACGTGCTACCACGCCCGGCTAATTTTTTTTATTTTTATTTTTTTAAATTGTAGAGATGAGGTCTCACCAAATTGCCCAGGCTGGTCTCGAACCCGTGGGTTCAGGTAATCCACTTGCCTTGGCCTCCCAAAGTGCTAGGATTACAGGCTGAGCCTAAGAGCCCAACCTAATTTTTCATTTGTATAGCTGTAATAACTTTGCTACCTCGTTCACTTACGTACATAGATGGGACTAGATCCTGTATTGTAAAAATAAAACACAACTCTTTGAACATATATATGTGTGTGTGTGTGTGTGTGTGTGTGTGTGTGTGTGTGTGTGTGCATATATATATATATATGACAAAACTCACAGAGCAATAAAATAAAAATTAACTTTTGTGATCAGCTGACAACTTAATCAGCAGATCTTCCCACAAAAGAAAATTTTAGGGAGTCATCAGATCTGCACAAGAATATATAATCAAGACATAAGTCATTCAGATCCCAGTTTCTGGGAAGTACATCAAAAGATTTCACTAAGACTTTATAAATAACTTAACTGTACTCATTATTCTTGTCTTAGAGGCACCTTGTTTAAGCCAATGTACTCAGAAGGAATTCGAAAAATTTTTAATATATTATTTTACTACAGCAAATGCTTCAGTTACAGGTTTGTCAATATTATTTGCATATTTAGCTCTTTTCAGTAACTTGAGAGACAAAGGAAGCTCTTATTGTGAAACCAGTCAATCAGACCTATATGCTATCATAAAAGGTTTCACCTATTTTGAAATTCAAATAAATGGTTTTATTGGTTATATATATTTGTATATACCTTTATATATTATATTTATTTCCATCAGATATAGTTAGAGAGAAAGTGGGGAAGATAAAGAGAAAAAAATACATTTTAAAACTCTGAGAAATAAATTATGGAACACAACTCATAAAATAGAGTATTAAAATCAGTCAGTCAGGTTTAAAATGAGATTGAAATAATTGAATTATGTTATCTATTTTATAACAAATTATAAGGGCAATATACTAATGGTTTTCTCATTAATATTTCATAAGGCAATGTTAAATGGAGCTAAAATTAGAAGTTATTCATGAAGCAATAAGTATGAGAAAAGGCATGCAGATTCTTTGGTAAGCGTGTATGCATGTGTCGATGAAGTTCTGTCATTGGCCTTTTGGGAATGGCCAAAAAAGAAACTGCATTTTTAAAGTCAGGACAAAAATGCATTAATTTTTGTTAAGCCACATGACCCAACATTTCCTTCTGTGTTCTTCCTTTGATCCCACAAGCACAACAGTGCTAATAAACCCTCCAAAACACTTTTGTTTTGAATCCTATCCTTCACACGTTTTCACAGTTGTCTCTGTCCACGACATAGATTCAACCTCTTCCGGATGGTAAACAGCAAGGTTCCAGCCACCAGTGGCTCCCCAGTCCTGCTGTCTGAGGGTTCAATTTCTGCTCCTCTCTCCTCTCCACACAAGGCTCAAAACTGCCTTGCTTGTGAGAATTCAGCATCCATTTCCCATTGTCTTAGTTTTACTCTGGCCAATATTCAGCGTCCATTTCCCATTGTCTTAGTTTTACTCTGGCCTGTGCTCAAGTTTTGGGAACCAGAATCCACATCCTCAGCTTTTTAACATTACTCAGAGAAAACCGTATTTTTCACAAACAAAAGTCTGCCTTTGTCTCTTCATTTATCCTCAGGGCCCCAAGCACATGACCCTGCATATAATGGATGCTCGTTAAATGTCTGCTTGATCTTTCTAGAAAGATCCATAGTATCATGGGGCACAGGTACCTTCTGATCTTTACCAGTTGTCAGCCCTCCTCCCCCTCCAGTTTGGCATGCATAAACAACAGGGAGGTTTGGAGAAGACTTGCTTAAGAACAGACCAACTTAACATCGTAGCCTAGAGCACAGCTCTAGGTTGTGAAAATGAAAATGGCCCAGAACACTCAAAAAACAACCAAAAACTGAATCCGAGTTAAATGTGGTTGTTATGATTGATTTGAACAACACTGTCAGCCACTGCATCTCACAACATCTCTATTTCCATTTCTAAAAATACTGCTCATTTCTCCATGTCAGCAACTTTGAAACCATGAAGAATTAGAGCAGGGTATTGATATTTTCAATTCTAGTCCAGTTTTTATTTTATTTTTAAAATTTTTTTATTTTTTTTATTTTTTGAGTTGGAGTCTCACTCTGTTGGCCAGACTGGAGTGCAGTGACCGCTCCCGGCCACCGCAGCCTCGACCTGCTGGGCTCCGGCGATCCTTACGCCTCAGTCTTCCAAGTAGCTGAAACTACAGGCATGCGCTACCACATCCAGTTAATTTTTTGATTTATTGTAGAGATGAGGTCTCACCAAGTTGCCCGGGCCGGTCTCGAACCCCCGGGCCCAGGCAATCCACTCACCTCAGCCTCCCAAAGGCGCGGGATTACAGGCCGAGCCACCGAGCCCGGCTTCTACTTTGGTTTTTAAAATGACCTTTGCCCTAAAAGCAAACTAGCCAAAAGCAGATCAGCAATGAGTCAATAATAGCAGCTGCAGTCCCCCCAACACAGAGAGTCCCAAGACTGAGTGATGACCAAGGCCAAGCCAAAGCTTCCTTACTAAAGATTTCTCTCTCTTTCTTTTTTTAACCAATGATAGTCCCCACTTGAGGGGAGGGGATAAAAAAACTTATCTTTCAGATTTAGCTACTTCAATCACAAAATCACAAAAGGGTGGATCAAGCGTGGTTTACAGTTCATGAAAACCATGTTGCTTTATAAAATCATAAACCTTTAAAAAAATCTCTGCTGGTGTTGGAATGTCATTTTCTGGTATTTTGGCCTCTTCACTATGAATTGTTTGTGAATATAAAGCCATTTCACAGTACTTGGAATGTGTCTGAGACAGATTTCCAAACAGAGCATCCTGAGTGGTAGGCATGGCTGATTCAGGGAAGAAGGCAAAATTCCATTGGCCTTCAAGGGCATTTTCTCCATTGTGCTTTAATGTTTCCTCTCATACCAGAGGAGGGTCTATTCAATAACACTGAACCAGTAAGTGTACTGCAGAGAAAGATGCAATAATCCTAAATGTTAAAGTTTAAAAAATCATGTAAAAAAGTTAGAATGCACGTGTTTTTTAAGGAATGAAAGAAGAAGTGGGAGGGCAGCTTCAAATGTCAACTTTCACATGGCCACATCCCGGCCACAGTAACCCATCCAGGAAATGTGCCAGTGACATGTTAGTAATGCATTCCAGTATCACCAAAGGGGCATAGAGGGAATGCTGAATACGAGAAGGTGGCCAATAAGATTTCTCAGCAGACCTTTTTAAAGTGCAGGCAATGAAAATGCGAGGTAGAGTGACTGAGAAGCTGGGGCTTGAGGGGAAGAATATTGGAACCCGGAGCTCCCATAAAAGCCCCAGATTCCAGCTCCCCATACCACCTCAAACCACCACCCACACACCCAAGCTCCATTCCACCAATGTCCAGGCCCCGCAGCACCCACCTTTCTCCTGCATCTCTCTCACCCATCTTCTGCTAGCTCTCTTTCCTTCAGACTACTGTCCTCTCTCCTCACTTCCCTGTCTCAGTTCCCTCTGTGCTTAGGATCATCTCTCTCCTGCATACGCTGCCAAGTGGGAGCTCTCTCTTACTTCATCCCTCTCTGCTTGGTTAACCAATCATTCAATTATTGACCCGCCAGAGGCATCAATTCTCCAGCTGAGCTGTCCACAGAAACGCACAATCACCCCAACAAAGTGTTTCCATCTGTGGTCACAGCTTTGAGTGGGCTCTGAATGCCACCAGGTGACTACTCTGCACCTCCCTCTCTGGAGATTTTCTGCTGCTTCATGGCCTCTGCAAACGTGCAAACGCTCCTCTGCCCTAGCATGCTCGGCTGCTGACTTTATTTCCCATTTCACAAATAAAAGATCAGCCATCAGAAGACAAGTGCAGAGTCTCCCCCTCTGAGCGCTACCCACATACCTGTCAGTTGGTCCACTCCCAAAGTCTGTAACTCCACTTGTCCACAAACCTACCTTTCTCTCTCACTCAATAAATGTTTTCCACCACCCTCTGTCCTACATGAACAATATTTCATTCTCTACTGAATCACTGCTATCATCATATAAATATGCTGTTAACACTTCTAACTAAAAAATAATTCTCCTGACCTTATTTACTCCACCGGATACCACTCCATACTCTGCTCCCTTTTGCAACAAAGCTAAAAACAGTTGTCAACAATCTCAGTCTCCAATTCCTCCACTGTATCCTTCTCTCCAATCTGGCTTGTGCAGCCACAGCCACCAGATCAACTGCTCCCCAGCACTGGTCCAAGCCTCGATTCTCAGTACTCATTTCACTCGGCCCAGCTCATCACTCCCTCCTCTTTGAAAAGATTTCATGTGGGTTCCAAGATGCCAGGCTCTGTTTCCCCCATCTCCCTGGTTGCTCCCTCTTAGTCCTCCTTACTGGCTCATCCTCTTCTCCTGTTCCTCATGAAGCTGAAATGCCTCAGGGTCCAATACTCAAAATTCTTTTCTCACTGGGGCTCTCATCTGATCTTATTCCTTCAAGTACCTACCACAAGCCAAAGACTTCCATTACATCTCCAGCACAGATCGCCCTCTTAAACCATCAGATTTAGACAGAACCGCCCACTCAGCGTCTCCATTTGGGTGTCTTATCATCTCACACTCAACACATTCAAAGCTGAACTTCTAATCTCTTTTTGCACCCAAACCTTTTCCAGCTGCAGCCGCCTCCATCTGTTGGTGACAACTCCATCCAGTTACCCAAACTCAAGTCCCTGACATTATTTTAAACTTTTCCCTTTTCCTCATACTCTACAACCACTGTGTCAGGACATCTTTTTTTTTTAGTTGGAATCTCACTCTGTCGCCCAGACTGGAGTGCAATGGCCGCTCCCGGCCACCGCAGCTTCGACCTGCCGGGCTCTGGCGATCCTTCCGCCTCAGCCTTCCAAGTAGCTGGAACTACAGGCACGCGCTACCACGCCTGGTTAAAGTGTCAGGACATCTTAAGGCCTCTCTTCAAACTATGAATGTGGCTGCTTCTCACTACTGCACTGCTACCAGCAGAGCATGCCCACAAGGTCTCTTGTCTGGATTAAAACAGTGCATTTCTCTAAGGGCCTCTGAGATCGTCTTCTGAATTCTACCCCTGTCCTCCATCTTCTGTAATTTCAAGACAGAGGCCAGAGTGAGCCTATGAAAATGAAACACAGATCCTGTCTCTCCACTGCCTAAAACCCTGCACTGATTTATCATAAAGAACCCCAAATTCCCCAATAGCTTGCAAAGTCAGGCAGAGCCAGGTCTTGTTACCTGCCACCCAGTCCTGGCTCACAGCTCTATGCTGGCTTCTTCCAGTCACCCTGGTCTTGGTGCTCCTCCAGGGTGCCAGCATGCTCTGGCCTCATGACCTCTGCGCCCACTGTCCCTTCCCTCTACAATGTTCTTGCCCAGATGCTAAATGGCTAGTTCCTGAAACGCCTTAGTCCAGGTTCAAATGACAGCTTTATAATGAGTCTTCTCCATTTAAAACTCGGACTTAACCTCACCCTGCTAAATTTGGTCTGCTTTCTCTTTTCTCCATGACATTTGTGACTTGTCAAGTAACACAGTTTACTTCATTATACTGTTAATGTATATTGTCTGTCTTTCCGTGCCTGTTCCCACCTCCATGCTCCACTGGCACCCTCACTAGAATAGGTTCTCTGTGAGAGCAGGTATTGGTGCTCCTGTGCTCACTAGGTGTTCAGAGTTACAGCAGTGCTTAGCACAACACATGTTCACAATGAATCTGGGCGACTCTGGATATACCACTTGGACCTTCTAAGTTTGTTTTCTGCCTATGACATGAGACTTGCTTGCAAGATTGTTATAAGCGGTAAATGAACAGTCATGGAAATCTTTGTAAAGCATCAATTACCCTAATAGCTTAACGTAATGTATTGAAGACCATGCTTAAAATTCAATCAGGGAAAAACTTACTAGGTAATTGTCTACATTGTGTGGTTTAAGAGGTACAGAAAAATCCATCCAGGCAGGCCTATCATCTTTTCCAACAATAGCCTGAGATTCCACTAAGATGAAACAAATGAAGACTTTGAAGCCTTCACTTTCCAAACCCAAAGTTACCTCTGAGAAGTCCAGAGGGGAGGAGAGGAACTATCTTCCAGTCAAGGCCAGGTGTCCTGCTGTGCTTATGTACATTCAGCTGGCTTTTCACTCAGGTCCAGCGTCCATAGGGAGAAGGGGGAGAAAGAAGGTCTCTGGCACCAGGGCTCCCTGAAGACGCAATGGGCCTGGGGACATGTCAGACTCAACGAGGTTTTGGGTGCCTAGGAAAAAAAGAAGGGCATAGGCAGTTAGACAACAGGGAGTAAAGGAGCAGGGCACAAAGCCAATCATATGAGACTCATTCAAGCGCCTGTCCTTTGCATCTCCAAACCTGGAGAGAAGACTACCGACATAATTACAACTTTTTCCAGTCAAACATTTGTAAAACATCATAGTTCACTGGAAGTGAGATTTACTATGTAAAATAATCCACCAGAAGTTAACAGATAAATCCATCAACACAATTCTGAGATAACAAGCTGACCCTGTATCTCCTATTCTGTCCCCTCCTTTTCCAAACACAACCATTGCTTTGTCCAATGGTCTCCTATGGAGAGAGGTGTAGGTGAGCAGAAAAGCTTGATTCCCAGGGTAGCCATGAAAAAATAACCAGAAAATGTATAATAAAATTTTATGAAATATAGTTAAAATGGTATAAAAGAAACTATTTAACAACAAAAGAAGGCAAAAATGAAGGAACAGAGGAACAAAAAAGACGTAAGACCCCTAGAAATCAAATAGTAAAATGGCAGACATAAATTCAACTTTATCTGTAATTACATTAAATACTCCAATCAAAAGGTGAGTATTGGCTGAGCATGGTAGCTCATGCCTGTAACCCCAGCACTTCTGGAGGCAGAGGCAAGAGGATCAATTGAGGCCAGGAGTTCAAGACCAGCCTGGGCAACACAGTGACCCCCATCTCTACAAAAAAAACCCCCAAAAGTTAGATGGGCATCATGGCACACACCCAGTAACTCAGGAGGCTGAGGCAGAAGGATTGCTTGAGCCCAGGAATTCAAGGCTGCTATAAGCTATGGTTGTGGCACTGTACTCTAGCCTAGGAAACCAAGCAAGATCCTGTCTCTAAAAAAAAAAACAAAAACAAAAACAACATTTTTAAGAGGCAAAAATTAGCAGAGTGAGCAACAATTATATGCTGTTACAAGAGAAATACTTTAGAATAGCACCAAAAAAATTAAATGCTTAGAAATAAATTTAACAAAAAATGTGTGAGATTGGTAGATTGAAAACTACCAAAATATCATAAAGAAATTAAAGAAGACCTAAGCAAATAAAAAGATATGTTCATGGATAATACTGGATATGTTCATGGACAATATTGTTAAGACAGCAAAATTTTCCAAATTGACTAACAGACTAATGTATTAATTAGCTGGTTAATAGATTCTGTACAATCTCTATTAAGATCCCAGCTGCCTGTTTTACAAAAATTGACAACCTGATCCTAAAATTTATGTAGATTTCTCAGAGACCCTAAATAGCAAGAACTTTGAAAAGAAAAATAAAGTTGAAAGAGTTACACTTGTTAATGTCAAAACTTATTATAAAGTTATATTAATCAAGATAATGTAATATGGCATAAGGACAGACAATATAGATTGATAGATTAGAATTGACAGTTCAATAAGCCCCTACACCTGTGGTTTATTTTTGACAAGAGCATTATAAAAAATAGTAATTTTCTTCTACAAAAAAGCAACTGATTCTAGATACAGACTTTAAAACTTTCACAAAAATTAACTCCAAATGAATCATACACCCAAATGTCAGAGCTAAACTTATAAAATTCTTAGAAAACATAAGAGTAAATCTTTCTGATGTCAGATGAGGTGATGGTTTCTTAGCTATGGCACCAAAAGCACAAAACAACAAGAGAAAAAAATAGAAAAAATTAAAACCTGTCAAGTTATGAAAAGTGTATGTGTCAATAAACACCATCAAGAAAAAGACAATCCACAGAATGGGAGAAAATATTTGCAAATCATATACCTGATAAGGACCTTATATTCAGAATATGTAAATAATGCTTAACAATAAAAAAGGCAGCCCAAATAAAAAATAGGCAAAGAATTTGAATAGACATTTCTCCAGAGACGATATTCAAATGGCCAATGAGCACATGAAAAGATGTTCAACATGACTACTCAACAAGGAAAATACAAATCAAAACCCCAGTGAGATACCACTTCACACCCACCCTAGGGTGGCTAGAATCAAAAGATAATAACTATAGGCAAAATGTAGAGAAATTTGAACCCTTACACATAGCTAGTGGGAGTGCAAAGTGAACAGCTGCCTTAGGAAATAGTTTGGCCATTCCTCACATGGCTGAGTCACAATATGAGGCAGCAATTTCACACCTAGGTATATAACCAGGAAAAATGAAAACATATCTCCACACAAAAAGCTATCTACGAATGTTCATAGCAAGCATTATTCATAATACCCCAAAAGTGGAAACCGCCCATGTCCATTAACTGGTGAATGTGTAAAACAAAATGTGGTATATCCATACAATGGATCTGGCCATAAAAATGAATGCAGTACTGATTCATGCTACAATGTGGATGAATCTTGAAAACACTGTGCTAAGTGAAAGAAGTCAAACACTGAAGATCACAAATTGTAACAATTCATGAAAGATCCAGTAGGCAAATGCATAGAAAAGGAAAGCAAATGACTGGTTTCAGAGTATGGAAGAGGTTCAGAGTATGGAAGAATCAGGAGTGAGTGCTAATGGATACAAGGACTTTTGAAGGCACTGAGAATACTCTGGAATCAGATAGTGGCGATGGTTGCAAAACTGGAAACATGCTACAAACCACTGAATGCTACACTTTAAAATGGCAACATTTATGCTATGTGAATTATATTTACTTTACTAGAAAAATACATGGCTAGGTTATTTATAACCCTTTCAAAGTACACCTCAAAAATAAAGAAGTTATAACGACTTAACTATATAAAACACGTTTCTCTTTGGGAAAAAAATACCACAAGTCAAGTAAAAAATAAGCTTAAAAATTGGGAATAATTACTATCATTCTATGTAATGAATTAATTTCCCTAATTTACAAAGAAAAATATCAATGAAAACACTGCAATAGACAAGCAGGCAAAGCATGTGAAGAAGTTGTTCACAGAAGGAAAAATACTAGTGGCAGATAGACATGTGAAAAGACTACTGAATCGCACTCATGATTAAAGACATGAAGTAAAAAGATACCATATTTCACCTATCTGATCTGCAATGATGACAAACTTCAATACTGTTGTATATGGTGAAAAAGAAGCTTTCATTCATTTATTTTTAGTAGTACAACTATGGAAGCCATTTTGGAAAATAACTTGGAAACAGATCAAAATATAAAATACACATAACTCTGACCCACATACGCTACCCTGAATATTTATACTCTAGAGACGTACTGCCAAAAGTATTTCATGTATATATTTAAAACACACACACACACACACACACACACAAACACACACACACTCCTTGGTAGCATTCATTGCATGAGCAAAACCTGGAAAGCTACTTAATGCTTATCAAGAGAGGACAAGTTGAATAAATAATACAGGATCACCCATAAAAGTGAAGAATAAGCTGAACCTGTATGTGTTGGTATGGCTAAAACATGTCAGCAAATAAAAAGGCACAGTACAAAACAACTTATATAATATTATCTCATTTGTGGACACAAATAATTTTTCTAGAAGATCACAAAAAGAAAAGCTGATAATTACTTTAAATTAAAAGGAATTTTACTCTTCATTATATTCCTTTTTGAACATAATTTTTACTCTCTGCATTTATAACTTTCAATTTTGGGGGGATAAAGATTTTTGATACAGCATACTTTACCCATGAAACACTCCACACTGGAGAAAATAATTATTTTTCTATTTTGTCACAAAGAATCATCTATCATAAACATAACATATTGCAAATTCTGAATTAAAATCCCACAAAAAGGCAGCATTCCCTTGCACTGCAGGCTCCCTGAACCAAATCCTCAGGGTGGGGTCTGCTCTGAAATCCACATAGAAATCAGAGTTAGCAGAGGCCCTTCCTTTTCCATATCCTCTCTCTCCCTCCTCTACATAATGAATGGACATTTTAGGCTCTGTCCACTGGTTATCATCGCAAAATACTGCACAAGAAGAGAAACCTGCCCACTTCCCTACAATTCCTTAAACACACATACACAAAAGGGATCCTTTGGATCCACTCCACTTCTCCCCCAACCTTTCCTTTTCCAAATCTAGAATTGTTTTTTAGCTGCTGCTGAACCTGCAAGTTAATCGTCTCAGAAAGTAGTATAGCTCTGTGCAGTTAAGCGTATGCAGGCACTAAAAGTGGAGGTTTTCGCATGTGCGATTTGTTTGACTTTACTATGAATAGAGGTCTTGTCCGGCTTCAATAAAGCACCTCTCTGTTTGCATGCATCGTATACTAATAGTCTGTACACTGGGGGACACAAGGATCCTTTTAGAGTTTCCCTGAAGTTAGTTATTTTGCATTTGTCTCCTCTGGGGAAAAATAAAATACATTTTTCAGCAGTAGAGACATTTGTCAAATTATAGCTATGGAATAAACTCATTGGTTCACTGGTTACCAATTAATTAAATGAGTATTTTTAAAAAATTCTCTTGTAATAAAAGGCATTTGGCTAATTCCACCATCATTCCTGATTCTGAGAAGTAACTCATAAAAATGAAGCTGATTCTGAGGCTTACACTGCCCACAAAGAACCAATTGATTTACCCAACTGGATACCAAATTAGGCACAAAATAAGAAGCTTGTTATAGCAGAGGCATTGCCACAGGAAAAAACAGTTTATTTAGAATGGTGAAATAAAACACACACTAACTTTCAAGAACTTAGAAAGCAATCCCTTTGACACTGTAATTTTGAAAAGTAATAAGGTAGATGAAGTAGATACCAATAAGGAAAAAAAAAACACCCTCTAAATAGCAATATGCAGTATTTCTTATTTTAAAAGTATATGTGAATGTGAATGGTCTAAATACACCAGTCAAAAGATGCAGATTTTCAAAGTGGATACAAAAAGTAAGATTCAACTGTATGTTGTGTTGTCCACAAGCAGCCCACTTTAAATACAAAGATTCCATTTAAAAGTAAAGGGACGGAGAAAGATATACCGTGCTAACACTAATCAAAAGAAAGCTGGCTATTTATATTAATTTCAAATATAGCAGAGTTTAAAGCAAGAAAAAAATAATAACGACAAAGTGGGACATTACAAAATGATAAAGGGATCGATTTTCAAAGAAGACTTAACAATCCCAAACATGTAACACCTTACAACAGAGCCAAAATACATAAGGCAAAACTGAGACAACTGCAAGAAGAAACAGACACATGAACTATTAGTAGTTGGAGACTATAACACCCCTGTCTAAAATGGATAAATCCAACAGGCAGAAAATTGGTAAGAACATAGTTGAACGGAATAGCATTAACAGTCAATTTGATCTACTTGATGAAGAATATTCCATCCAACAACAACAGAATTCCTTTAGCTCAAAGGAAACATTCTGGGCCATAAAACACACTTTAAATGTAAAAACAAACAAACAAAAACAGAAATCATACAAATACATCACAATGGAATTAAACTGGAAATTGTAACAGAAAGATAGCTGGAAAATCTTCAAATATCTGTAGACTAAACAGTACACCTTCAGATAGTACATGAGTCACTGGTATTTTTCACAAATGCCAGTTTTTAAAACTTAAAAACAAAACAATTAAAACAGAAAATTAGAGAGAGAAGAAAGTAAGGCCTTATTTCATTTAGGCTGGTTTATCTTAAGCCGAAAAGCTAGAGAAATAAGTAGAAGGATCTAATATTTTCCATTTTTGTGGACCAGAAGGGCAACCTTTGATTTAGCCAACGAAGTTTTTCACTATGGACTCTGAATGCTTTCCGCAGTGCCTATCCCTCCCAGATCCCAACGCCCAGCTTGCTGTGGAACTCCAAGAGTGACCTGTGGATCTGTCTTTTGGACAGGCCATCAGCATTTTTCTTTAAGGCTGAACCCCCAAAATAAGCAACCCTAGTATTATTTTCAGTATAAATGGATAAAATGGGAATATTTGCTGAGAGGTTAAAGGTCTTTGCACAAGTTCTGTGTGGCTCTGTAGGTTTGAGCAAGATCCCCTCTCCCCACAGTCTTGCTTATTGGTTCATGCCCTGACCACAACAATTGCACTAGGATATGAATCTGTACTTTGCAGGGCACACCGTCACAGCTCTGACATGAACTGTGTTCAGTCGGGTATGCAGGGACATGGTATAAGGTAAGCGTAAGAGGGCCCCCCTTTAGGGACAGTGGTGATGCCTACATTGCTTCACCTAAATTATTCATTTAATTTTAAGTTGGAGTCTCACTCCGTCACCCAGGCTGAAGTGCAGTGGCTTGCTCACGGCCACCCCAGGGGCAACCTGCTGGGCTAAGGTGATCCTTCCGCTTCCAAGTAGCCGGAACTACAGGCACATGCCACCATGCCCAGCTAATTTTTTGTTATATTATAGAGGCGTGGTCTCACCAAGTTGCCCAGGCAGGTCTTGAACCCCCGGGCTCAGGCAATCCTCTCACCTGAGCCTCCTAAAGTGCTGGGATTACAGGTCTGAGCCACCATGTCCAACCGTCTAATTATTATTAATAGTGAGAGGGTTTCTCCTTGTTTCTTATTCATTTCTCCTCAAGCCCACTGCGGCAAAATGTCTACATGAGATATAGGGTTAATTTATTTGCTGAAATATATATAAATATATAATATAAATATATTTGCTGTATAAATATATATATATATATATATATAAAATAATGAAATTCTGCCATAAGGGGATGGCAGAATGTAGAGTTAAATTATTTTTAAAAATTAAAATAATTTATTTCATTAATGCGTGAAATATAACTATTTGTAAAAATCAAAAATAGAAGAAAGTCAGTCCTTATAAGTTATGATTTTTTTCCTGTACAAATAATTGCATGTTTGTACATTCTATATACAATCCTGTTTCACAGTTGTTTTCACTTAATAATATATTATATTTTCCCATGCCACAATCTCCAAAAGCCTTATCTAATTAGAACACGATCTTTATTTAACCATATTTAGATGTTTTCCATTTGGGAATATTACTTAAAAAAACAAAAACAAGAAGAGATACATTTGTGCATAAAGCATTTATTTTTCTCCACATTTAGTATCATTTCCTTGAGCTGGATTCCCCAAAGTACAACTGTCTAAAATAATCATGCCATTGCAAAAACAATTTATGAATTTATCCTTAAGTCATACTTTCACCCAGTTTAGGCCTAGAAATTCATTCCTCCTGCTGAGACCACATGATTTATATCTACTTCCTTCCTGTAGCAGAGGCACTTCATCATATTAGAAAACGTTCCTTTTAGGTTTCTCTTAGAAAATGTTTTTAAAATAATAATTTCGTGCTTAACAAGAAAAACTTTATCTTATCTCCCAAGTTATTTATTGTCTATCACATAATAGAAGTTATATTGTAACCAGACTGGCTTCTACATAAACAGTATGATATGGATAATATATATAAGTCAATACAAGGAAAGATTCAAATATAATTTAAACTCAAGTCTTACAAACTATGACTGTGTGAGCTTTAGAATGATTATTTTTATTAGCAGCTCAGTTAAGGATTTTTGCCATTTGAGATCAGTTTATAGACATGCATGGTTTTAAAAACCACCATATGGTGGTGTTTCAGTAAAAAGAAAATAAAAACTTTCAGGCCCGATCTTAATGTCCCTTATCTATTTATTTATTTATTTATTTATTTATTTATTTATTTATTTATTTATTTATTTTTGTAAATGTAATGAGCTTGGTGGAAAGTTCAGCACACTGAAATTCAGTATACCAGGTCCTGTGCTGGAAATTCCAGATGGATAAGACATACCCCTTAGTGCCAAGAGCCCAGCTTGCCATATATTCAGTCCATGGACGTGACACAAACTAATGCCAAACTCTGAGTCTCATCTCTACTGTCAAGGGGAGTTGGGAAGAAGACAAAGGACAAAGTGGGGCAGTAGTTAATTCAGGGACATGTGGCTTTCAGAGGTCATACCTCACTTCATGCCAAACATTTAAAAGCACCTTCATGTCAGGTTACAGAGAATTTCTATTTAACTATGCACTGAGTTTCAACTGACTCAATGACAGTTAAATTTTGTTGGCATAATATGCCGTATGTGTTAACATCAATTCTGTGTTTGTTTTGTTTTTTTAACACATTGGAACAATACTTGTTTCTAGGTTTCAAAAATATTCCATTTGATGAAGCTCACAGGCCCTCAGCACTGTCTCTTAAGTGTCCAGGGAGTAAAAGATTCAGACTCCATTCCATGTCATCCTCAAAAATGCCAAATCAGCTCAGGGAAACTGTTGAAGACTAAGGGGGCCAACACAGAGGCCCCTGGATGTGGCAGGAAGAGGATGGACCAGGGTCTTACTATCAGAGAAGGCAGGGTGGGGGTCACAAGGTAACAGTGAGACCAGGCTGAAACACAAGAAAAAGCAGTTGGGCAGGGAGTTCACGAGGAAGCCCAGAACCAAAGTGTATGTCAGGTGATAGCAAGCAATGGAGTCAGACATGGGGGACAGGTCAGCTAGAGTCACAGTTTTCAAAGACACAGAAGAAAATATGGGGCACCTGTGAAAGTAAGAACACAAATAAGAAATGTAGGGTTGTCAGAAAGGAGGTAAGTGGCATGGAAAGGTGAGCAGCACCCAGGATGCTGGTGGCAAGCAGATCAGCCAGAGGAGCACAATACCTGGGTAAGGGAGCGGGCTAGACTTATGCAACACAGTTTAATATTCTAGACATGTTGGCTTGGTCTGGGGCGAAGATGTAGGATTTTCAGAGAAGAGACAGGTCTAGGAGATGCTTCTCTCAAATCGATCTTGACAGGGTATCTAATATGTGCAAGATTCGGTGGGTGCTATTTGTCTTGACCCTGAAAGCTTGGGCCAATGTCAATGGCAAACACACCGGCAGCCAAGAGGAAGGTGGATTCATAGGAAAAATTAGGGGGAACCTGCATTCATTAACCTAATGTGAAGATGATGAACATGAAGGTAGATTTCAACAGTCAAGGAGTTGTTTAAGAAAAAAATGTTAAGTTCATCTAACCCAAACCATCCATATTATACACACACACACACACAAAGTTAAAAAACATTAGAATCTAAAATGACACTGAACAGAGTCAAGTCAGTTGAACAGCTGAGTCTGAAGAATACATGCTGGCCAGGCTTGGTACCTCAGTCTGTAATCACAGCACTTCGGGAGGTTGAGGCGAGTGGATTGCCTGAACCCTTGGGTTTGAGACCAGCTCGGGTAACGTGGTAAGACCTTGTCTCTACAATAAATAAAAAATTAGCTGGGTGTGGTAGTGAGCACCTGTAGTTCTGGCTACTTGGAAGGCTGAGGCAGAAGGATTGCCAGAGCCCAGTAGGTTGGCGCTGGGGTGGCTGTGAGCGTGCCACTGCACTCCAGCCTAGGCAACAGAGTGAGACTCCAACTCAAAAAAAAAAAAAAAAAAGGAACATACACTACAGAAAAGAGAGATGGCCAAATCATCCAAGTGGCCCAGGAGTCTAAAACATCTGCAACTAAACTCACAACATGAAAGAAGTGTCTGGTGAGAGTGAAATGACATAAACGTGGCCTGAGATACTGCATGGGACCCTATGCGGGGACCCCAGATCCCTGGGGAGGCCCACGCTCCAGAAGTAGTAGAGCTGGTCAAAAGGCTGGAGAAGCTGGAAAGAAACACAGCTTTCCAAGTACCTCCAGATCAGTACCACATCCATCCAATGCCAGTCATATGGGGGGGATCACTAAAAAAAAAATTGAAATTATTTTTTGAGGGCAGGTCTTTTATAGTACAGGCTTTCCCAGCTAGGTAAGTGTTTGAGGAACTCACTGGCATCAGTGTTACCAGCTAGCATTATTGTGCGACACGATTTGCAGAAGAAATATCCCAAGTTGTAGCTTCTACTATGACAACACACCTGCCCACACCACACTGAGTGTTCAGCAGTTTCTGACCAAAAACAGCATGAACCCCAGTGTCCTACCCTCCCTATTTACCTGATCTCACCTTGAGAGACGTTTTTGTTTCCCTGGATGAAAAAAGTCCTCCAAGGGAAACATTTCGCCAATGTGGAAGAGGTGAAATAAAAAATGGCAGAAGCACTAAAAGGCATCAAAATTGGTAAATTCAAACAGTTCTGGACAGTGGAAAAAGCACCTCAACAGGTGTACTGCATCAAAGGGAGAGTACTTTGAAGGTGACTGAAGGTTAAACATGTAAAAATAAATACAAAATTTTTTAAAAATAAATTCAGGTTTATTGGGTCCCCCTAGTATAGATAATTTTAAATTTTCTGGTAGCCATTTTTTTTAAAAGCATAGGAAATTAATTTTATTAATACATTGTATTGAACCTAATATAACCAAAATATAATCACCTCAGCATGTAATCCATATAACAATTTTAAATGGATACTTTACATTCAGTTTTTCACACTCAAAACCCACTGACAGCACAGTTCAATTGGGTCAAGGGTCAGTCACAGGGCCAGTGGCTTCCAGGCTACACTCCCCCTCCGCCTGCCTGTGTTTTGTTAATTCTTCTGCACAAGGAAGAAGTCCTGCTTGCCTTGAGAAAACAGTTCTTATCTGCCAGGCCAGCAGGACATAGCTCAAGGCTTCGATCAGTCACTCAGGCAGGCACAGTCTAGCTGGTTCTCCCAGGGAAAGTCTGGATCCACTGCCTGTGGCCAGGGACAGAGAAAAAACAAGGCCACTGTCAAGGAAGCAGAGCTGTGGGCCAAAGGGGAATGAGTCCCAAGAGCAATTAAAGTATTAACAGATAAGAAACGTTGTCCTCTGCCAATCTGCAGGCAGAAATGGTACCTTCCTTTCAGGAGGAACTGAAAACATGTCCTTCTGAATCTTATTCACGTTTGTACACTTAGCAACACAGTACCTGGCCTAGAGAGGAGACTCTGCAGATATTTAATCAGCATATGAGAAACCCTGTACCTTAAACATCCAGCTATTTTACAAACGGGAGAGATGAAGGATAGGTGATATTGCTGGATGAAAAGGGCTTCCTATGTTCTAACTGGTTGTTTTCCCTAGAGTAAAACTGGAATTGAGACCATTCTGAAAGTTGAAGAGATGAATCCCTGCCCTATGACTACAGGGCGCCATACCCATCCCCACCCTTCTTCTCTGTATGTCCTCACCTTTACTGTATAGTCCTCAACTTGTCTTTGAATCCCAGTACCGAGTAGTTTTTGCCAAATGAATGGATAAATGAACAAAAGTAAATAAACAATAATAATAGCAGCATAAACAAACAGTATGATATTCATGTATATTATAATGAATGGATGTGGTTGTTTCTGGTCTCAAATGCCTTTGAGAGGAAAAGATGCAGATTCAGTTTAACAAATATTTATTGAGCATCTCCTATGGGAAGGCATGTGCCAGGACCAGAAGCATGCAATAGGACAGAACCGCTGTCCCAGTCCTCACTGTACCCACACTGCGCCTATGGATGGAAGGCATAGGTGTGCTTAGCACCACACCTGCAACTGTGAAACCACATGCACATGGACATGAGCCTCATCCATACGGGTCACCCACATGGGTTCCTACTTTTCCAGGAAAAGCAGGTAAGAGAGGGAAAGGCAGTTTATGAAGGCCTAGCATGGCCAAGCACTATACAGGGTGGCTCCTCTATGCTTTATCTTGTCCAGCCCTGAAGGAACTTCTCCCTGCCGGGCAGCCTCTCACCTTCTTACCTTCTTGTAGGAGCTTGCCACACAGCCCAGCTCAAACCACCGGGCCCTGAACAAAGCTGCAGTGCTTTTGGAAAAGCTTGTTTCTTCCTAAATGAAAATGAACAGATGCAGTTGACACCAACCTCCCCCAGCTCTCACTGCCTTAAACACAGACCCTAAGCCTACAGCCACAGCCATGGTCAGCCACAGTGGACCATGGGGCGGCCAGCAAAAGGGCGAAGGATAACATGCTAAGGATGGCAGAGCAGAAAGAAGAGAGCCTGGGCTCTCATAGCATGGCAACTGTGCCAGGGCTGGCACCACCTATCTTCAGAGCCTTGTTATTGAGGTAAGTCTTGTTAATAAGTGCTCTATCACTGGCCCAACATACATTAATGTTTACAAACACAATAACCAATACTGGTATAACTATATACGGGGGAATGTGTTATGGAATGAATTGTGTCCTCTACAAAGATATGTTGAATTTCCAACCCCAGATACGTGTGAATTTAACCTTATTAGGGTCTTTGAAGATACAATCAAATGATGAGATGTCACCAGGATGGGCCCAGACCCAGAAAGGCTGGTGTTGCTATGAGAAGTGACCAAGATGCAAAGATACAGAGAGGTGGTTACATGCAGACGGAGGCAGAGATTGGAGAGGAGTATCTACCCGCATTCCGGGCCTTGTACCCTCCTTTACCTGTGGTTTACTCACATCAGATTCAGAGTTCCCTGCCTGCTTCCATCTTTGGAGAAATGGGAAATCCTACTTCTTATCTAGTCACTTTTGTCCCATGCATGATGACAAAGGTACATCATGAAGACAGTGCAACATTAACAGTTTCTTAGGGTCCCACAATGGGTACAATAAAGAGATTTTTTTTTTCTTTTTCCTAACACATCTGATTCTATCCAACACTCTGCCAGTCTCCCGTGACCAGACTGGCTCAGTTCTCAGGCCTGTGGCTAATGCTTCATTGAGACATAAGGAAGAAAAGAAACTGTGATCTCCAAGCAGAGTGCCAGCTCCTTGCCATTGATACCAGGGATTGCGAAAGTCTGACTGCTGCCAAGTGATTAGGAAGAAATACACACTTTTTAAGCCAACAACTTTCAGATCCTGAGGCGCCAACTCTGAAAGTCTCCTGGAAGCTCCTTCTATTTTCCAATGCCCTCATCTACAGCTCCAGCGCAGGCACTGCTAAGAAACACAGGCACCATGCAGCAGGAAAGGACGTCAGAAAAACAAAGTCACCAGGCTTGGTGGCTCAAGCCTGTAATCCCAGCACTTTAGGAGGCCGAGGTGAGAAGATTGCCTGAGCCCGCAGGTTTGAGACCAGCCTGGGCAACATGGTGAGACCTCGGCTCTACAATAAATAAAAAAAGTAGCCAGGCATGGTAGCACACACCTGTAGTTCCAGCTACTTGGAAAGCTGAGGCAGAAGGACCACCTGAGCCCAGCAGGTTGAGGCTGTGGTGGCCGTGAGCCTGCCACTGCACTCCAACCTGGGCGATGGAGAGAGACTCCAACTTGGAAAAAAAAAGGAAAAAAAGAAAAATGAATCCATGGAACCAGCCGTCTCTTGATATTCTCAATCACGTAAAAAAGAACTGGTCCCAAGGGTCTCTGCAAACTTTCACACTGCCCAAAGCCAAAGTTCCCTCAGAGTACACACTCATTATTATGTTTGTGAATGCATACCTGGCACCTTAGACCAAAGGAGAACATAAATCACTCGAAAAATGAGAACATAAATCACTCAGAGACAGAACACACTGAATACAATGAATTACTCCTCATACACTTTACAGTACACTTAGCAGCCGCAATTCTTCAACCTCCTTCATGGGAAGAACAGCACAAACCTCTGACCTCATGCCTTCACTGGAGAACACTCTGACCCATAATCGCTTTGGCAAAAGCATTCCAGTCTTTCATTAGAAAGATTCCTATTCATAAGGGTCATGGGGCCACACTTCTTCGGCTGCTCCTGGGAGCTCATCCACCATCCTTGCTCCCTCAACTTCCTAAAGACCAAAGTCAGCTCAAAATGAGTAACTGCCCCACCCCTCCTGCACCAGCTCAGATTGCTCTCTACTCGTCCCATCTTTCCCAAGCCTACCTACACTGAATACTCCAATTTCCACTCATCACTTCCTCGCCAGACTTCCCACAACACATGCTCAGATGACCACCTTCTGGCACTTGGTCCTAACTGTCCACTCCTTTCACGCCTCCCTTTGTTCAACTAGGAACATCAGTGGGCAAGGACCACTTTTGACCCCTCACAAAGTGCCTCACAAAGTGCCTCACAAAGTGCCTCAAGCCACACTACCCCCTAGCTGCATGTCCACCTTCTGTGACACTGGAACTCGCTTCTCTGTTTGCTGCCTCACAACCATGGGACCCAGGATTCTCAAGGGTTTCCGCTCTGCCTTGCGGCTGCATTCTACCACCTTCTCTCTTAAACCCAAGCAAATGCTCCCGTCCAACTTCTTCCAGTTCTACCAAGTATTGTTCTATGACCTGATCTTCCAAAGAGAGAACTTATGTTGCCTGATTTGCTCAGACCATGCTGGAGCACATTCTATTTCTTCATTCATAATCGGCTCCGGATTTCCCTCTTGAGCCAGGTTTCCCCATCTTGTATTCAATCACGTAACAAAAAGTCATTCAGAGGGAGCATGACAGGCACTGAAGGAATGCAAAACTGAGTAAACTCCTACCTGTGTGTTCTTATAATTTAGCAGAGGAACTAAGACAGTTACATAAATCACTAAAATTAGATTAGAGAGAGTGTTAAACGCAGTTACAGGTTCTGAAAGTTGCTGTGGAATCACAGGTAGAGAAAACACCTCGGCCTGAGGAGAGAGAGAACACATGGGCCTGGGCGTGAAGGCCTGGCCTGGTCCCTGGGTCTTTAATTCTGTTCCCTTTTGTTCCATGTGACTCATCTGTAAAATGCCAGTATCAGATGAGAGGATCTCTACATCACCCACATCAATGACTTTATAGCTGGAAGGAAAGGCAGCGTTTGTGCTGAGCCTTCGAGGATCATTAGGAATTTGGCTCGTGAAGAGGGTGGAAGAGCGTCCCAGGCCATACATCGGCAGCTGTTGAGAGTTCAGCCCTGGGAAGACAGGTTGGAGCCAAGTGAGGAAGAAGCTCGAACACTCAGTGGAGGGACACATGGATTACTTAAGACGTGGGATTTGAGGCCGGGCTCGGTGGTTCAGTCTGTAATCCCAGCACTTTGGGAGGCCGAGGCTAGTGAATTGCCTGAGCCCATGAGTTCGAGTCCAGCCCAGGCAACTTGGCGAGACCTCGTCTCTACTATAAATCAAAAAAAAAAAAAAAAAAAAAAGATGTGGGAGTTGCTGGAGGTCTCTGAGCAGAGATGTGAGGTGGGACACCAGGGGAGGTCATCACAAGCAGCCCCAAACAGTTTTTAAAAATGCTTGCATTGATCTAATACTGAATTGTGCCCATCTTTGAGATAAAAAATTTAAAAGTTAAAAAAAAATGCTTGTATTGATTTGGCTTCAGCACTTACCAATTTAAGTACATGTTTGAAGTTGAGGAAAAAGAGGTCCCTAGAGGCGAGATCTGTGTGCTTCTGTGAAGGGGAACACTTCCTACCACCCACAAGCCCAATGGGAACACCTCTCTGACAGGCAGTCCCCCTTCCTCCAGAGGATGTTGACAGACCTCACTTGGGGAGGGGGGTGGCGCAGGGACCAGCAAGTAGTACAGAGCCCTGATGGCCCATTCTGGAATGCATGGGAGCCCTCACACTAGAGTGCAGCAGCCAGTGATAAGTGTGAACAGAAAGGCCTCCTCCAGCAACTCACCAGGCCACTGACCAGGTAATGCAACCTAGATTCTGAGATGCACTAGGAAAGGACAGGAGCCTTCTGTGCACCTGCTAACAGGAGTGCAGTGGATGTCTGAGAGGCATACTAGCTGTATGTGTTCTGCGAGGTCCTCCTCCCTCCAGAGGATCTTAATACACCACACACCCAGCATCAAGCATGCCCTGCTCCAAAGGATTACATGAAAAGCAGTTCTTTGGAAGCCTAAAAAATTTTCCCAGTAATTCAATGTTGTAAGAGGTATGCACAGTCCTAAGGCAGACACAAAATGCTGATTAATCAACAACTCAACAAGAGATCCTGGCGACATTTACTCTCAGGATTTGCAAACCTTCCCTTTTGCTCCAACAGGTCTCCACCCACAGAGCTGTGCTGTATGAGCAGAAATCGCCAAAGCCAGCACTGCCATACCCTACACTCGGGTTAACTGCCAGTTCAAAGGTTCCCAATCGTCAATCGCAGGCTGCTATAGGTCACTCTGAAGAAAAGAGAAAAATGTTGCTGGCTGTAAAAACAGTAGTTGCTACAGGCGATTCCCCCAACCTTTCCCTACACACTCTCTCCTTCACCAAGTAGAGCTGAGGAATAGGAAACAGAGGGAATATTCATAGGCAAAGAGGCTCCAAAAGGAAATGTTGAAAATGAAAATGTACTGGCCGGACCTCTCGCAAGATGCTAGTATTGACAGTGACTATGTTACACCAGGAATCTTGATCTGAATAGCTCTCAATGAACACTGGCCACTGACCGGTCACCCCTGAACATGCCAGTGACAAAGCAGCCCAGAGGGACTCAGCCTTACTGTACTGGTCCTAAACTCCCTGTCCACTCCAGGCTGTTTCTTGCTGTTCCCAGGCCTCAGATGTGACCTTGACCTTCTAATCTGCCTGGCTAACTCTGACTCATCCTCTGAGTTCCAGTCTGGCATCATCCTCCCCAGTTGGTGGACTTCCAACCACCCTGAGTTGAACGAGGCACCCTCCTGTGGGTCCCACTACACTCTGGACACCTCCACCACTGCATTGACCCCACTCTTAAAAAAAAAAGACCTGTAGCCTCTCAAGGTCACAGGATCTATCATTTTCTGCAGGCCTCTGAGTTCAAAGCCAGGCTTCAACACTGACCATGTGTATGACCTTGGATGACATTACCACCCTCTGCGTCACTCTTCTGCTCTGTCAACTGGGGACAGTCGCATGTGCCTGTACTATGGGGCTGTGTGAGAAGTACATCCATGATCCATGTAAAGCCCTGAAGATCAGGCAAATGCTTCATAAATATTAGCTATCATCTCCTCTGTCTCCACTGTCAAACCCATATGAGATGATAAAATATTGGTGGACACTTCTTCATGCCATCAAGGAACTTACTTTTCTCTGCAACACTGTATACAGCTGGTAAACTTGCTCCTTAGAGAAAGTTCTTCCAGTTCTACAAAACATCCAAAAAGCACATTCTTTTTTTTTTTTTTTGAGTTGGAGTTGTACTCTGTCACCCAGGTTGGAGTGTAGTGGCATGTTCATGGCCACCTCAGTCTCAAACTGCTGGGCTCAGGCAATCCTTCCACCTCAGCCTTCCAAGTAAGAAGTACATTCTAATTCAGATTTTAGATCACTCATGGAATGAAGGAAAATACAGACTCCTGTCAATAACGAACCACCCTCCTCAAAGTCTCAATTCTCAACATATCATTTTTGCTAAAAGCCACTCTTCAGATAGCTACAATGTAAATATTTTTTCTTGCCAAAAAAAAAAAAAAAAAATATATATATATATATATATATATATATATATATATATATATATATATATGAATACCGGCATTTGGTGAGTAGTCCTTCAATACTGATTCTCCTGGAAAATACCATCAAAGCAGAACATGTTTACTTCTGGAGCTTGGAAAACATTTAGGGAAATACCTCAATTTTGTCAAAGGAAGTGGGGCCGTCCGGGAGGTTAGACACTAGTCCAAGGTCAAATAAATAGTTGGGTCAGGAAGTTGTACAAGCTCTATCCTTCAACCCACTACCCAGCAGGTATGTTAACAGTGACTTCAATTTAACTTCTCATCTAACTAAGGAAAGGTAGTCATGTGTATCTGTAATGCAGAAACAAAGGAGGAAGGAGGGTAGTCCCAGAAATGAACTCAAATGATGTTTCTAGTCTTAAAGGCAAGAAAGGCATCTGCCACTTCATTCTTGGATCGCAGAGGTGACTGTGGAGAGTACCTCTTCCTTCTATTCCCAGCATCTCATACCCTTGAGATCCCACACGCCAGGAGGCCAGGGGCTCCTTACTGGTCGAGAACCCAGGAAAAGTCTGAGGACTCAATACCATCCAGAGAGAATCCAGATCACTCAACTCCAGGGGAATGTAGCTCCAGTCTCTCTATTCCAAGTGCAGAGTGGGAGAAAGGGACAGCAGATGGGTGGAAAAGCTGAGAGCATGGAGAAGAGCCTTTTGGGTGGCCTGGACTACCTGATC
>NW_007252254.1:1002054-1010267 GCF_000164805.1 Carlito syrichta | reverse complement strand
GGGGCCCAGACGCTCCCCCGAGGCCGCCGGACCCGAGCCGCCCGCTGCCCTGCCGGACTGCGGGTCCCGCCCCCTCCGCCCGCTGGGTCCGAGATTTGCCCGAGCGCAACTTCTAGGAAAGGGAGCCGGCGCCGCGCCGCGCCGCACCTGCCAGCTTTGACTGTGTCCCCCGAGGGAGAAAGTAGCCCCTGCTGTCCTTGTATCTCTTAAAACGAAAAGGGGAAGTCAGTCCTCGACTGCCGCGCGGAGCCTGGTGTACACACCGGGGCCGAGAGCCCTGGGAGTTGGCTAAACTCGTTGTTAGAGATTCTGGACGCTGGGGAGCCTCGGGGGGCGTCGTCGGAACCCGCCTGGGCCACTGGCCGGGCGAGGCCTCCTTCCCGACCTGGTCTGTGAGCCCTGCTGGGCGAGGAGCCGCCCGCCTGGGCGACGCCGCGCGAAAGGGGCAGGCAGATGGAGACCACGCGTCGGCCTTGACGCCTGGGACCTCCCTGGGCCTCAGTTTGCTCATGTGCAGAGTGGGACCAGTGATTGTCCCTGCCTTTTAAGGCCGTGAAACACTTCACACCCCGGAAGCTCCTAACCGGGCTATTAATATGATTTCCAGAATTGTGCCGAGAGCGGAAAAATGCCTGGGGGAGCTGAGGCCGACGGCCAGGTCATGCTTGGGACATTTTTTAAAGCGCTTGGAATGTGTTTGTCCTCCGTGTAGGGGTTCTATTTAAAGGCATTGTGGACCGGGCGCGGTGGTTCCCCCCTATAATCCCAGTACTTTGGGAGGCTGAGGTGAGAGGATTGTCTGAGCCTACGGGTTCGAGACCAGCCCAGGCAACTTGGCGAGACCTCATCTCTACAATAAATCAAGAAAAATTATCCGGGCCTGACGGTGCATGCCTGTGGTTCCAGCTACTTGGAAGGCTGAGGCGGAAGGATCGGCCGAGACCAGCAGGTCGAGGCTGCGGTGGCCGTGAGCATGCCACTGCCCTCCATCCAGAATGAGACTCCGATTCCAAAAAAATAAAATAAAATAAAATAAAAGCCTTGTGGCGGGCCCTTTGTGGCCGCAGCCTTGGTTGAGGCTGGGCGGTTACCTGGCCCCTGCGCCATGACGTCTGTGGAGTCTGCACCTGGGAGCCTCTGCCTCCTCGGCTTCCCCAACACCCTGATTTCTCCATCCCTGGCGTCCAGGCACTGCTCTCTGGTGTTTTCCAGATCTAGGTTGGGCAATTCGGGAAGGCCAAGTTGGGACCAAATAGGGCCAAATAATTCGACGGGGGCGACGATGAAAAAACAGTTGGTGATGGTGCAATGGTTTGTGGGAAACCCTTTGATTTGCTTGGGGTGATGCCTTTTATGGGAACACTGCCTTGGCTCAGCTGTGCTCATGTCTTTGCAGTTCCTCCAGGGTCAGGTGGATTCGGTGAGGGCATCTTAGCCACCGGCCTTTATCTCTAGGCTGCTTTGTGGCTTCTTTTGTTTTTCCTGCAAAACAATCTGTCATTTGGCTGCCTTGGAGGAATACAAGGAATCTATCCAGCCTGAGGAGGTCTTGGGAGACCAGGCAAGGTAGCATCTGTGAGAAACCAGGTACTGGACCAGGATGAAGCTAAGGAGAAGGCAGTGTGTGGCCTGGGGTCCCAGACAGAGCTGACAGTTCCCCTTGTGCATGGTGGTTCTCTCTAGGTTAGGGTTTCTGTCCCTTGCAACCAAAATCGGCATAAACAGAAAGGGAATTATTTGGCTTATGAAACCAAAAAGCCTTTAATGACTTCAAGTGTGGCTGGCTCTAGGAACTCAAATGATGCCATCAGTGCCTAGTTTCTCTTAAGCCAGCTTCCTCTTGGTGCTGCCCCAGTCTCAACTGGTTTATCCCTAATGGTGGCAGTGGGGCCACAGCAGCCTAAATAAATAGCATAAGCATGTTAAAAATCCTAAAGAACACACAACACACCAATTTGTTTTCCATTAGATTATTTGCAAATTTTACTTGTTGCAGCAGCAGTCTTTTGAACTTGGAGCCAGGCTTCCCGGTTCAAGCCGGAAGGTTCCCCGGGGCATCTTACTTAAAAGCTCCCAGCACTTTGGGAGGCCAAGGTGAGAGGATTGCCTGAGTCCGGGAGTTCGAGATCAGCCTGGGCAACTTGGTGAGACCTCGTCTCTACAGTAAATTACAAAAATTAGCTGGGCATGGTGGTGTGCGTCTGTAGTTCCAGCTACTTGGAAAGCTGAGGCGGAAGGATTGTGAGTATGCCACTGCACTTCAGCCTGGGAGACAGAGTGAGACTCCAACTCACAACACAAAAAAACAAACAAGCGCCGGGCTCGGTGGCTCAGCCTGTAATCCCGCGCCTTTGGGAGGCTGAGGTGAGTGGATTGCCTGAGCCTGCAGGTTCGAGACCCACCTGGGCAACTTGGCGAGACCTCATCTCTACAATAAATCAAAAAATCAGCCGGGCGTGGTAGCGCATTCCTGTAATTCCGGCTACTTGGAAAGCTGAGGCGGAAGGATCACTGGAGCCCAGCAGGTCGAGGCTGCAGTGGCCGGGCCACTGCACTCCAGTCTGGGCAACAGAGTGAGACTCCAACTCAAAAAAAACAAAAAACAAAAAAAAAAAAACACGAAAAAAACAAGCAAAAAGCTCTGAGCCTTCAGTTTTCCCTTCGATCAATAGAAATAGAATAGGACCTGCCTTTTTGGGATTGTTGTGGAGATTAAACTAGTTAATGTGTGATACATGAGGCTCAATGTTTTGCTTATCTACCACATAGCTGTAAATTTTGTGTTGTCCTTTCTTGTTTAATAATTCATTTTGCCAAGTCTGATTTATTCTTTGAAGTTGATTGGACCCACAGTTTGAGCTGTGGGTGAGTTTGGTGAGTTATCGGTCCCCGTGGGGACTGTGTGCTTTGCCCTTCTAGGTTCTGTTGAAGGAGCTTGTTAGCACCACTGCTGGGCCAGGGATATTGGTTTCCTAGGGCTGCCTGAATAAAACACCACAAACTGTGTAGCTTAAAACAACAGAATGTATTCTCTCTTGGCTCTAGAAGCTAGAAGCCTGAGACCAAGGTGCCAGGAGAGCCAAGCTCTCTCCAAAGGCTTTAGGGAAGAATCCTTCCTTCCCTCCCCCAACTTCTGGTGGTTGCTGGCAATTCTGGGCGTTCCTTGACTTATAGATGTGTCAGTCTAACCTCTGCCTCCATTGTTACCTGGTGTTTTCTCTGTGTGTGTTTGTGTCTTCACATGGCCTTCTTATAAGGACACCAGTCATTTAGGGCCCACCCTAATCCAGCATGACCTCATCTTTTTTTTTTTTTTTTTTGAGTTGGAATCTCACCCGGACACCCAGGCTAGAGTGCAGTGGCATGCTCACAGCCACCCCAGCTTCAACCTGCTGGGCTCCAGTGATCCTTCTGCCTCAGCATCCCAAGTAGCTGGAACTACAGGCATGCGCTCCCACGCCCGACTAATTTTTTTTTATTGTAGAGACAGGTCTCACTAAGTTGCCCAGACTGGTCTCAAACCCGCAGGCTCAGGCAATCCACTCGCCTCAGCCTCCCAAAGTGCTGGGATTACAGGCTGAGCCACCATGCTGGGCTGACCTCATCTTAATTTATTACATCTGCAAAGACCCGATTTCCAAACAAGGTCACATTCCAAGGTTCTGGGTGCACATGGAGTTTGAGAGAGGGCACTATTCAACTACTGAGTAGGGAGGAAGAAGAGCTGCCCGACCCTTGCAGCACCACCTCTGGAGATGAGAAGAGTCTTCCAGGGAGGTGCTCGGATTTAGGAAGGTCAGAGTCTCAGATTTACCCAAAGCCAGCTGGATTCCCACTTCCATCAGAAGGAAGATCAGTCTTCCCAAAGCCCAACCCTGATTCAGATGAATTCGCCACCTAATTATAGAAACAAAACCAACAGAACTCACACAACCCCCTCTTTGTGCCAGAAACACACTTATTTTCAGCAAGAATTTCACTTTTAAGAAGAGTTTCTAGATTCACATTCTGATACCACCTTAATTCGTTGGGCTCCTTGCAGTGCGTAACCTGATTAGACCAGTGCAAAGTGACCCATTCTTTTTGTTCAGGGCTAGATAGATTCATACAGATATACGAAACATGCTTTGATCTTTTAAATTTGATTTGCCTATTTAAAAGTATTTGGCTTAGGGATTTCTTACATTTTCAAGGCTTAAAAAAACTGGACCCTTCTGAAAGCCCTTGAGCTTATGGGGTTCTTGGAGTGGGTGCCGTTTGTCTTTGTGTCCTTAGGACCCAACACAAATAAGCCTGGCTCCTAAGTGGTATGTTGTAGAAGAAAGAATTTTCTAACGAGTGTGGGAAGCCAGAGGCATCACCCGCCTGGCCAGAGAAAGTTCCCTCCCTGTTTCCAAGTGTGTTACTGGATAGCCTGAGCCAAGAGAATAGTGGCCTGATTTTAAAAGAAGAGTGAGAAGGCCCAGAAGAAACTGACTCTGCAGTGTGTGTCCATGGCTGTAACATGAGCTGGCAGAGCAGTCAAGGTTAGACAGGAAATTTTAATTACCCCGGACTTCTCCAGAGGCCTCTTTCAAAGGGAGTCCACCAGGGCAGCCACTTGAAGACAGGACCCAAATGTAACCTCTTCAAATGCAGCTGTGAGACTTGTGCAGCATGCAAAAAGCTTGTGTTTCAATTCCCCAAAGAGAGGGTGGGAAGCCTTTGGCTATGGAGAAGCTGTCTTTTTATTAAGAATCTGAAATGCTGATGTCATGGACGCCCTGCCAATGCCAGATTCCCACGTCACCGAGACATCCTTGAAGCTTGAAAAGGCAAGACTGTCATGGAATTCTTCATATCCTTCCCCTCCTCTCCCAGTTTCTTTCTCTTCTAAGTCTTGTCCCCGAGGGAGGGAGATAGCAGTGCAGACTTGGAAGGCTTGGGAGTTTGCCAAAGAGGTGAAGTGAGCCCTCTTAGGGAGGTGAAGGTGAAGAGGCCTGCATATGGGGCATCCTGATTTTTTTTTGAGTGAATTGACATGTGTGTATGTATGTATGTATTGAGTCAGGATCAACCAGGCTGGAGTGCAGGGGCACGATCACAGCTCACCGCAGCCTTAACCTCCCGGACTCAGGTGATCCTTCTGCCTCAGCCTGTGGCATTGCTGGGACTACAGGCACACACTACCATATCCGGCTAAGTTTTTAAAAAAATTTTTTTAGAGGTAAAGTCTTGCAGTGTTGCCCAAGCTGGTCTTGAACCCCTGGGCTCAAGCAATCCTCTTGCCTTAGCTTCCCAACGTGCTGGGATTACTAACATGAGCCACTGCATCCGGCATAATTGACTTTAAATATGCGAAGTATAGATAGAAATAAATGGAAGAAATTAAGTACTTTTTTTCCTCTTGGAAAAAAGGTAAGAGCTACTGACTTGTCCTGGTTGTAGCTTCCATCAACAGCAATCACCTCAGATTTGAAATTCCCTCACCCATACTGGCATTCACACATTTGAGTATTTTGAGTTGAAGGCTAGGGCAAGAAGACCCAGGGTTTGTCTGAACTCTTGGAGGGTAGTCCCAGGCTACCTTCTGTATTAGGGCCTTGGTCTCTGGCAGAAAGACAGTGACTTGGAACTATTTCTTAGACGGGTTTAAGCACCATTTGCTTTTACTTGCTTGCCAGCAGGCAGGATTAACCCCTATAGGAGGAGCTAGAAGAAAGCTTTCATGGTCCCTGGCAGCTTTATTATTGTAGGGAGTTTTCTTTTCCTTCTCATTCCTTCTTCCCCACCTGGGACATCTCTTCTATCTGATTTATTACAGAATCACTGCATTTTCTGAAAACTTAGGTGATGAGGTTTTTTCTGTTGTTTTTGTTTGTTTGTTTTGTTTTGTTTTGAGTCAGGCTCTCTGTTGCCCAGGCTCGAGTGCAGTGGCACAATTATGGCTCACCACAGGCTTGACCTTCTGGGCTCAGGCTGTTCTTCGGCCTCAGGCTCTCAAATAGGTGGGACTATAGGTGTGTGCCACCACATCTGGCTAATTTTTTATTTTATTTTTTTTTGTAGAGAGGAGGTCTTGCTATGTTGCCCAGGCTGGTCTTGAACTCCTGGGCTCAAGCAATCCTTCCTTCTTGGCCTCCTTAAAGTGCTGGGATTATAGGCATCAGCCACCGAGTTTGAATGATGGGAATTTGAAAATGAGTGATGAAAACAGTTATTAAAGCCTTACATGATGCAAACAGAAAAAAGTCCTTTCCCCCTTCTTCCTTGCAAAATTAGTTTAAAAGTGCCTGATTTTGGCCAGGCACCATGACTCAAGGCCGTAATCCCAGCACTTTGGGAAGCCAAGGTGAGCAGACTGCCTGAGCCCATGGGTTCGAGAACAGCCTGGGCAACTTGACAAGACCTCATCTCTACAATAAATCAAAAAATTAGCCGGGCATTGTAGTACGTGCCTGTAGTTCTGGCTACTTGGAAGGCTGAGGCGGAAGGATCGCCTGAGCCTGGGCGACGGAGTGAGACTTCAACTCAAAGAAAAAAAGTTCCTGATTTCAAAGCTCTAAGGTCCAGGAAACGCTAACCTTATACTTGACCCTGGTCCAACTAGTCAGGAGAAATATTTCTTCCATTGAATGGAGGGATTTTGATTTACATGGGGCTACATCACAAACGGCTTCTTGGTGAGGTGGAGCTAGTGAGTCTACAAAGAGTCCACGCATCGGGTCTTGGGAGCTAATGGCTGCCAGGCCAGTGCATGATGTTCATCTTGGGAGCCCAGGACCCCCTCGGGGCACTGTACATGCTTGTCTTTAGCTTCAGAATCACAAGTCTCTGTATGCCACGTGCACCCTTGCACGCTCACACATGCCTGCATGTGTGCTCACTCGCACGCTTACTGTCACACACTCACTGCTTGACCTCCTCCACATTTCACAGCCTTCCTGGAACAAGCCTCTCTAGCCTTCTCCTGCTTCTGCGGCCCTTGAGTGTGGATGACCAAAGGGCACCATTGGTCCTAAGTCCTCGATGCTGCTCGGAAGACCTGCATGTGGGACATCTGAGTTGTTGGAGTGTGGGCCGTGCTCCATCTCCAGGAAGATGAACCTGACCTTGGTCAGTGACCTACCAGGAGATGAACCTCAGGCCCCTGAGTGCCTCATTGGTTCCAAGACTAGAGAGACCTTTTGTGACTCCTTCCCCAGTGCTCCCAACTTTGGGCTCCTGTGGCCAGCACTGTCTATATATCTCCTAGTGTCTGCTTCTGTGGTACCAGGTGATGATGATGATGATGATGATAATGGTGAGCCTCTTCTTCACCTCCTGACTGTGCTCACTCATTCAGTTCTTCATTCATTCAGCTGAGCACTTTGCGAGGTGCTGGATTATAGATCGATCCAGAAGGGTCGCTGTCCTTGAGAAGCTCAACAAATTCCTGACACTGAGCTGGATTTAACATGATGCTTACGGAGGGGTGCACCTTCTTGAAAAACTGCTTGCCACCTACCACCCGCACACAAGACACTCCATGTAGCTGAGCAGACTCTGTGAGGATGCCGGGGCTGGGGGTGTGTGGGGTATAACCTCAGGCTGCAGCATTCAAAGCAGGGGGTCAGGGAGCCTTGTTCATGGTGGATACAGCCAGGGAGGAGCAGCCGCCCGGACTGGGAGGGGATTCAGGCCCTGGGTGGAGGCAGCAGCAAAGGCCCTGGGGATGAGCTTCCTGGAGACAGAGACTGGGAGCTGAGAACTCGATTTGGGGTGACCAGGTTGGCCTTGGATGGCAGGAAGTGGGCAGTGAGGGCTCAAGGAAAGGACCTGTAGCTGCAGGGTAGACAGAGCTTCCTCACACTGGGGTTCTTGAAAAATGGAAATTGGCTCCCTAGGTGGGGCGAGCCCCTTTCTTAGGGTTTCCCTGGAAGGGGAGTAGTCTGACTCCTAGGTGTGAGAGGTTTGCAGTCAGGAATGACTGGAGTTTTTAGAAGTTGGGAGATGGGCTATGTGACCTTCAAGGTTCCTTCTAGGCCATAGGTGGGTAAGCTTGATCCGTAAAGGGTCAGATAGTCGATCTCTTTGGTTTTGTGGGTCCTGAGGTTTCTGTTGCCACTCTGCAACTCTGTCATTGTGACATGGAAGCAGCCACAGGGCAACCCCCTAGGGTCACCTCCCACTCTGAGCTTTTCTGCCCTCTCAATAAATCCAGCTTTTTTTTTTTTTTTTTGGGTTAGCGACTC
>NW_007252254.1:973611-1001955 GCF_000164805.1 Carlito syrichta | reverse complement strand
GGGGAGAGAGAGAGAGAAAAGAAATCAGCCAAAGGTGACGTGAGTGGATTGGTGTGGCCCATAAACCTGTATCATTTGGCCTGCATGCTATGGTTAGCTGGTTCCTCCTCTAGACAATAATTTCAGAATCCTCTCAGTCTCAAGTCCTGTGAGTGTGTGGAGGGTCTCATTCCTCCCCTTTCTCATTCCTCGTCCTTTCCCTTTATCAGTGGCCTAAGGTTTCACTCACGGGGGCAGACCTTAGGTCTAGAGGGGAAAGCAGTAGAAGCCACGGGAGGACTTGTGGCCCTCCATTTGGGTGGGCAGCATAGTGAGGCCAGAGTTTCAAGCCCCCAGAATTGCTTCTGGAAGATTAACACTGGAGCAAAAACCACATCTGCTTCTCCTGCCAGCTAAGGAGGCTGGGCAACTGGTGCCCTGCAGCTGGGGTCCCTGGTGTGATATTCTGCATCCTCACAGGGTTGCCTTGGTATTATTTCTCCTGAGAGGTGATCCACAGTGTGTTTGAGCTTAAAAAGTCAAGATGAAAAGGAAAAATGGGCCGGGCATGGTGGCTCATGCCTGTAATCCCAGTACTTTGGGAGGCTGAGGCAGGAAAATCGCTTGAGCCCAGGAATTCGAGACCAGCCTGGACCTGGGCAACATAGTGAGACCTCGTCTCTTCAACAAGAAAAAAAAAACTTAGCCAGGCATGGTAGCACGTACCTGTAATTCCAGCTACTTGGGAAGCTGAGGTGGAAGGATTGCCAGAAGGTTGAGGGCTGTGGTGAGTCTTGATCATGCCACTGCACTCCAGCCTGGGAACAGACTCTGCCTCACATACGCACACAAAAAGGAAAAAAAATGAAAGCTAATTGTTTTTGAGTGCCTGCTTCCTTGAGCTCCAGGATTGGAGCAGGAGTCTTTGACCTCAAATCTTTGCACTCTTGGACATCATGGATGGGATTGCATACCCACACTTGCTGGGAGACCTAGCTTCTCAAGGAGGTTTATGGCTCCTTGCCCCAGAAAAAGTTGAGCTCCACTAGTTTTGAGGGAAACAGGAAATGAGAAACTTGCCAATTAGGGAAAACTTAATTTTATAAGAGTATAATGTTTTCTGTTTCTAGAACATTTTCTGGAAAATTTATGGAAAACAGTAAAGATCTTTAGGACATAGAGAGTGGAAGCCCCAATGCTATCTATTCCTGAGGACTCACCTCCAGCTAGATTGGTGCTTTTTTTTTTGAGTTGGGGTCTCATTCCGTCACCCAGACTGGAGTGCAGTGGCATTATCACAGCTCACCACATCCTTGAATTCCTGGGCTCAAGCAGTCCTTCCTCCTCAGCCTCCTAAGTAGCTGGGACTATAGGCGTGTGCTACCACGCTTGGCTAATGTTTCTGATTTTTTGTAGAGACAAAGTCTTGCTATGTTGCCTAGGCTGGTCTCAAACTCCTGGGCTCAAACCATCCTCCTGCCTTGATCTCCCAAAGTGCTGGGATTCCAGGCGTGAGCCACTGTGCCCGGTGCATGTTCTTAAGCAAGATTGCTGATCTGTGCTGTTCTGCCAGGTATTCACTGGGAAGCCTTTGACTCCCATGTTGGAAACCCCTGCTCCAAATGCACTAACCAATAAAGAAATGTATCACCTCATGTATCAGGGATGCCAGAAGACAGGGGAGGACCTGGGGTGTGGCTGGCTGCTGCTGTTATCCAGGACTTGGGTCCTCAGCACTCTACCAACCTCTGTGTTGGCATCATCCCTAGGCTGATAGCAAGATGTCGAGGTTCCCCGAGTCTCATCCAGCTGTGAAAAAAGTCCAGAGGTGAGAAGGACCCAGAATTCTTTTAAACAATGAGGAAATCTTCCCCAGATGTGTTCCCTAAGCCAGCCTCTGGCACCCCATTGGCCAACGCTAGGTCATGGGCCCACCCAGGCCACAGGAAGGTGATGACTGTGTTGGTTTTGCCTGAGCTGGGAGTAGGCTCCCTTCCCAGAGGGGTGGGTATCCAGTCAAAATGGAGGTTCTGTTGGTGAGGAAGCAGGGGTGGTCTCCAAGTGTCCTTCTTAGGCCTTTTGACTGAATAATGTACCATGGCTTTCTTCTATCCATGTGTGTTTCTGTGTACAGGGGGTGGGGAGGGGTAGCGACTTTTTGATGTCAGGCTTGGATTCCAGAGGCCAGGCAGGGAGTCCGTCGTCCATTCATTCCCGGGAGCTCCTGAAGGCCAAATGCAGAGGTCTTTCTTGTGGGACACTCACTTCTGAAATTTTCATCGTGATTGACTGGGGTTTTTCCTCTTGCCTGTGGGTGTGGACTCTTGGCAACTAGGAGTACTGTGTGTGCATTTGGGGCTGGGTGGGATGTCTGTTGACTGCTCCCTAGGCCGGCTTTCAGTTAAAACCCCACCTTTGCCTCAGGTTGCTCTTGCACCCTCCAAGAGCCTGGTGTTGCTGACCTGCCCCTCAGTCCCTAGGTTTGGAGGACCCAACTCATTCACCACCCTTGCCTGCTTGGCATCTTTGAACACTGTGAGCTGATGACCCCCTTCCCAAAAGTCTGCTCCCCAAACCTCCCTTATTCTCTTTATTTCTACTTATTTATTTATTTTTGTGTTGAGGTCTCACTCTGTTACCCAGGCTAGAGTGCAATGACATGATCACAACTCACCACAGCCTCAACCTCCTGGCCTCAGCCTTCCCAGTAGCTGGGACTACAGGCGTGCACCATCATGCCTGGCTAATCTAAAACAACTTTTTTCGGTAGAGATGAGATTCTTGCTATGTTGCCTAGGCTGGTCTCAAACTCTTGGGCTTAAGCAATCCTCCTGCCTCGGCCTCCCATAGTGCTGGGGTTACAGGCATGAGCTATTGTGCTTGGCCAATTCTTTTTATCATCATGGATACCATCTCCTGTGATTTCATCTCCTCTTAGAAGGGACTCCAGGTAGAGAGCCATGAGTGCAGGGAGCCAGCTGGCCTCTTTGGCTCTTTGGGAATTGCCATGCCCTTATTCCTTTTTTTTTTTTTTTGAGTTGGAGTCTCACTCTGTCGCCCAGACTGGAGTGCAGTGGCTGCTCCCGGCCACCGCGGCCTCGACTTGCTCTGGGCTCCTTCCACCTCAGCCTTCCGAGTAGCCGGAATTACAGGCATGCGCTACCACACCCGGCTGGTTTTTTAATTTATTGTAGAGATGAGGTCTCACTGCCCAGGTGGGTCTTGAGCCCGTGGGCTCAGGCAATCCACTCACCTCAGTCTCCCAAAGGCACGGGATTACAGGCTGAGCCACCGAGCCGGCTTTTTTTTTTTTTTTTAGAGACAAGGTTTCATCAAGTTGCCAACCTGGTCTCAAACCCTTGGGTTCAGGCAATCCTCTCACCTCTGCCTCCCAAAGTGCTGGGATTATAGGCATGAACCATCCCACCCAGCCCCTCATTCCTTTAATGACTTCTGGGGTCTGTATCTAAGGGCCTACTTCTGGCTTGGAGACCTTTGTACAACTAGTGGGTGTGTGCAGTGTGGGAAGGTGCCCAGACCTGGTTTTATTTTCTTTCTTTTCCTTTTTCTTTTTGTATTTTTATAGAGATGGGTCTCCCTAGGCTAGTCTCGAACTCCTAGCCTCATGTAATCCTCCTGCCTTGGTCATCCAAAGTGCTGGGGTTACAAGTGTGAACCACTGTGCCTGGTCTAGTTTTATTATTTTTTTTTCAATCTCAGCCTAGCAACTCCCCTGCCCTCCCCTCTACCCCCTCACCCCCATGTTGCTGAATGAAGGTGAAGTCTTTGGTTTTAGAGCTGAGAGGAGGTTGCCAGTGGCAGCAGCAGCCTCCTCACAGCTGGTTCCTGGTCCCAGTTCAGGTGGAGGCTTGGAACTAGCTGGGCGACGGAGCAGTGGGGTCTGATGGCTGGTAGGTGGTATGGCTGCCTGGTCTTTTCCCTTCCAAGGCGGCTTGTGCTTCGCAGACATGCCCTCTGCCAGCTTAGATCAGGCTTGCAGGAAGTGGGAGAATGTTCAGGACTTACAAACCCAAGTGCTGGGGCTGGCCCCTCCACCCCTTCCTGGTGGTGAAACAGCAGAGACCATCCCCTCCCCACCTCTGCAGCTGGTCCCAGCCCCAGGGTTAGATGGCTTCATCCCCCATCACTGCTCAGAACACCTATTGTGCCTTGGGACACCCCTAGTCAAAAATATCTGACAGGGTATAGTTTCAGTCATCAGGTCCACAGAGACCTGGTGAATTCTGTGATGGTCTTGGAGAAGCACTGGCCCCTCCCTGATCCTGCCCTGTTTGGTCTTGATGGTGACAGGGTGTTTGTCTCCTCTCTCAATGCCTTATGTCCCCCCACTCTGTAATAGCCAACTTTATAGATCACTGGGCCCCCAACAACACCCAGCGGCCCCTGCTGACAGAGCACCTACTGTGTGCAGGTGCCATTCTTAGTGTTTTATGCATGGGGTTGCGTTCATTCCTCTCAACACTGAGGTAGATACTATATCAAGTCCCATTTTACAGAAGAGGAAACTGAGGTACAGAGAAGTCAGGTAACTTGCCCAAAATCACATATCTCATAAGGTGGAACTGGGATTTTTTTTTTTTTTTTTTTTTTGAGTCAGAGTCTCACTATCACCGAGACTGGAGTACAGTGGCATGCTCGTGGCCACCCCAGCCTCCACCTGCTGGGCTCAGGCGATCCTTCCACCTCAGCCTTCCACTTAGCTGGAACCACAGGCACACGCCACCACGCCTGGCTAATATTTTGATTTATTGTAAAGACAAGGTCTCACCAAGTTGCCCAGGCTGTTCTTGAACCCCTGAACTCTGGCAATCCTCTCGCCTCCGCCTCCCAAAATGCTGGGATTACAGGCATGAGCCACTGCACCTGGAAGGAGCAGGGATTTAAACCCAGGTGGCCTGTACTCTTGTCCCCTGTGTTGTGAGCCTTCTCATTAGTGTCATTCCCCATTTCCCAGCTTCCCACCCTCCATGTTCCAGCCATTCTTGACACTGCCACCAGCACAGCAAGACAGGGTCATGTTTGGCACAGTTTCTGCAGGCTGCTTGACCTCCAATTCCCCCTGGACTCCCCGCCCCAGGCCTGGGCAGCAGCTTCATGCCCGGTCTCCCTGCATTCATCCTACATGTTGTAGCCAGAGGGACTCTGCCATAGCTCAGAGCTCCTTACTTTGCTTCCCTCCTCTGAAGCCCTGTGAGTTAGGGGGCAACATACAATAGTCAGTAGCTCCCTATTACCCATGGAACAAAGTTCAGACTTTTTGTGATGACCTTTAAGGCCTGTCCCAGCTGACTGCTAGACTCTTCTCTCTCACTGATTCCCGCAACCTGGTCCCCACTCTTACTGAGCTGATGACCCCCACAGCCTCTCTCCTACTCTCCAACTTCCAGTTGATTATACTTAGGTCTGTCTGTTATTGTTGATTCCTACGAGTCTCCTTTGCCTTCCAGAGTTTGCCTTGGGAAAGCAGATATGGGGTCTTTATGGTTGAATATGGCTAGCCTCTTTCTGCGGTCCCAGAGCTGGGCCCAGGGTCATGGACAGAGCGGGCACCTTTGTAGAGGTTTCTGAACTCTGCTGGCTGCGCTGGCACAGAGGACCTAATTACTGCTAAGGGAGAGCATCACAGCTCCCTGTGGCCGTGGAAAGTAACGTGAGCTTTCAGTGGGGCCATGCAGTTCGCTCCGGCTGAGCCACTGATCCACACGGGCACACGCCTGTAAGTGAGATGTGGAAAAAGGTAAGTGACCACCTTCTCAGGTTGTCCGCAAGACCTCGTGACCGCACGGTGTGCAGTCATGACCTTAATTAGGGCACTCAGGTTCCAGCCAAATGTTCCTTCCACCATGGATACTAGATTTAAGGTGGTGTGTGCCTGCAGGAGGGACACAGGAAAAGGACCTGTTGGCAGGGAAAGGGAGGGTGGAGATGGCGACTCTGAGGGCTGAGAGGATGCCAGCCCGGGGTGATTTTTTTGGCACTATGGCCAAGTTTCCCACAGTCCACTTGAGTTGGGCTTGCCACCCTTGACCTTCTCTGAGACCTGTGCTCCCTGGGCTGCTGCACTGCCCCCTCCTCCAGTGCTTCCCTCAGCAGTTTGCTTCCCTGACTTCCTTGTCCCCTGAGAGCCACAGGGCTCCTGGGCATTCCAGGAGTACTAGGTTTCCAGGGGCACCTCTAGCCTGGTTTCTCATCCCTCAGGATTCTCCCATCAGAAATGTTATGGGACATTTTTGGAGCTAAGGGAGGCATGCCATTACTGCCCTTCACAGCAAAGAACCCACATGTGCCTCTTTAGACATCTCGGTCAGAAGAGTCCTTTAAGCCACCCCCCCATGCTCAGCAGGCTTCCTATAGAACTTTGAGTCCTCTCTGCCTTGCTCCTTTCTTCCTCCCTCCCCCTCCTTTCTTTCCTTTTCTCCTTTCTTTCTCTGAGCCAGTGACTCACTCTGTTGCCCTGGAACAGAGTGGCACTGTAGCCTCGACCTCCTGGGCTCAAGCGATCCTTCTGTCTCAGCCTCCTGAGTAGCTGGGACTACAGATGCATGCCACCATGCCTGGCTGCTTTTTAAATTTTTTAATAGAGACAAGGTCTTGCTATGTTGCCCAGGCAGGTCTTGAACACCTGGTCTCAAGTGATCCCCCTGCGGGGCCTTACCCTTCTTTCTGAATGAGTTGCCCAGAACTCTAAATTGCCAGATCTACTCCCTTCATTCCCAGTTTCCAGACCAAGTCCCTAGCCACCTGAACTTACCCAAACCCAGCAAGGGTACCCTATTTCAAGAGAACTAAGGAAAGACTCCAGGATTCTTGTCTTTCTCTTAGTGAGAGATCAGCCAAAACTAAAAAAGTGAGAGCTTGCCTTGTACTGAACTCTCTAAGAACTTATTTGTCTTTAGTCTTGGCAACAACTGGACAAAGGAGCAACTGAAAGCCCAGAGAGTTCAAGTAATTCACCCAGGGCCACACAGCATAAGCAGGTAGTGCTGGGGTTTTGAGCCAGGGGAGTCTGGCCCAAGAAGCCATTGCCTCCACCCTCTTCAGGAGTACCCCACCAAGGCTGTCTCTAATAGAACAAATTGTTCCCGGTCATAGTCACACTGCTGGGCCAGAGCTACCACAAGGTAGAGTCTTCCCCACTGAGTTATTCTTGGCCTGAGAGTTTTTGGCATTTGTGTGAAGCACTTTGCACTGTTGACCTGTTACCTTGTTGGCATTGGCATGTTCCTGTGGGGTGGTCCTGAAGCTGGTTTGCTTTGTTTTCACAATGGGTTGCTGGCGTCAGCAGGAGAAATTATAAGTTGCTGAAACCTCCCTAGTGTGGCCTTGCCACTGTTTGAGTTGGGGCAGCCAGATGGCCAGCTTGAGAGCATGAGGGTGCAGGGAGCAGCCATCCTGTGCCCTCTCTCCTTCTGAATTCATGGAACACCCACTGCTTTCTCTTCTTCTGAATCCAGGGGACAGTCCCCAGCAGGGGCAGTGCATGGCCACTGCACGCATTTGGGACAAAGCAGGTTTTGAGGCTATTTGTCATGACCGTTTAGGTAGTGGCCACCTGGCTCTGCCTCCCCTCTGCTGTGTTGCAGGGTGCTGTGAGCACAGTGAGTGCCCTGCAGTAGTGGGCTGGCTCCTCAGCTCTGCCTGGCTTCTCCCCTTTCTTTATGAACTTCCAGACACAGTATAGGGAAGTACAGGGACTGGGCTTACCGAGGAGGGTCCCAACCTCTACTGGTCTCCTGCAGGCTGCTGAAGTGTTGGCCTCTTACTAGAAAAGGAAGGGAAATTGCCAGAAGTGAGCCCTGAGGCACTGGTTCTGCACAGAACAGAGGAAGCTGGAGTTCCGCCCTGTGCCCAGTGCTGCCTCATCCCGCCTTCAGCCTCCCTACATCCGTCTGTGGCTGGGATTGTTGTGCACTTGCCAGCTGAGCTCCCCGCTTTAGTTTGCATCCCCAAGCCCCCAAAATCCATCCTGCACCCTCAGCTGAGAGGTCTTTCTGGGACAGTCGACTGATATTGCTTCCCTGCTTCAAACTCTTTGGGAGTTGCTCCTGTTGCCCGTAGGATGACACAACTGTCCCAGAATGCCTTGTGTGAGCTGACCCTACTCCTCACTTCCAGGACATTCTGGCACCCCAGAACTGGACTGGTGACAATGGCATCCTCCCATGGCTCTGCACGTTTGCTGCTGCTGGTTCCTCCTCCATCCCAGCTGCCTGCCTGCACTCCCAGCCTTATCACAGCTCCTATTTCTTGTCACCTGCCTCTCCACTGGGACCAGGTCTTTGTGCTTTCCTTCTGCTCTGGAGAGGCCCTGGGTAGGATGAGCCAGGTGGTGAGTGAGTGAGTGAATAAACCAAGTATTTGGAGCACAAGGAGAGCTAAGAGCTCATTGGGCAAAAATGACTGTGATCAGTCTGATTGGAAATAGAAAACTTTGGGCTAAAGCTTTTGAACTTGACTCCTCAGGGACCCCTGGCCCTTTTTCAGAGCCTGTTCACTCTTACTTTGCATGCAGTTATAACATTCAGAGAGCTTTTTTCCCAGCAGGCAGCAAATGGTCAAGGAGGAGCAGGTGATTTGACAGCTAGGGAAGACTCACAAGGGATAGAAACACAGGAACTCAGAACTGGGCAGGCAGGGACATATGGAGGAGGGATGACAGGGACAATGGTCCTATGACCCTGGGGAGTCCCTGAGGCTCCTCCAGATAGGAACAGTTGAGGACACTCACAGGGTGACCCCAGGAGGGACACTGGCAAAGATTACCAGCTGATGGGTGTAGTCTGCACTGCTCTTCTGTGACTCGAATGTGCCCAGGGCCCACAGGCAGCTTGTGAAAGTACAAGTTTTGATTTAGCAGGTCTGGGTGGGACTCTGCATTTTTTTTTTCTTGAGTTGGAGTCTCACTCTGTCACCCAGGTTGGAGTGCATTGGCATGCTCACAGCCACTGAGGCCTCGACCTGCTGAGCTCAGGTGATCCTTCCACCTCAGCCTTCCAAGTAGCTGGAACCACAGACAGACACCACCACACCCAGCTAATTTTTTGATTTATTGTAGAGACGAGGTCTCACCAAGTTGCCCAGGCTGGTCTCAAACCCCTGGGCTCAGGCAATTCTCTCGCCTCGGCCTCCCAAAGTGCTGCAATTACAGGCTTGAACCACTATGCCTGGCCTGGGACTCTCCATTTTTAACACTCCTCGGTGGTCAGGATACTCTGGTCCACAGACCTCACTTTGAGTGTCCTGCATCTGGGTATTTGAAAGGGCAGTGGGTGATTTCCATACCAGGCCTTTTTGTATAAAGAGAAGCAGAGTGCACCCATGTCCTGGTGACTTCGAGGTACAGGCATCCCCCTCCTAAAACTGCAGCATTTTCTGGGGCAGCACCATCCTCCTGAGAACCCCCCTGTCTGAAGGATCCCTGGGGAACTTCTGATGGCTGAGCCTCTGGTGGACAAAGGCTGGCCGGTTTCCTTTTTCGTTAATGGCAGGATTATTCCGCTGAGGTGAAAACCAAGAAAACCCAGGGGCTCTGCACAGTGGAAGCCTAAAGAATAAGTGATTCATGGACTGGGGAGGGGGTCTGAAACTGGGTGGACACTGGAAACCTGCCCTTGTCCCTTGCTGCTGTCCCCTTGCTAGCTGGCTTTTGGTGGGGTAGGGGTTTGGGTTCACCTGGGCCCCTTTGGCTGGGCTGGTGGCTTTCCCAGGAGATGGGCCCAGTGATCAGGAATCTCAGCCAATCTCACCCCACCCCACCAATCAGTGTTGGCCTCAACTAGTAAACAAGTCCAGAAGCCTTTTCTGGTGGCCCATGGGGGGCAGGCATCATCCTCTAACAGGGCCTGGCAGTGAGAGTCACACAGTAAGGGCTTTATGGAAACTCAGTGCAAAGGACCACAGCAGGTGGCGGGTTTGGGTTTTCCCCAGAATTTTAAAGATGACGAGTCTATTTGGAACTGAGTTGGATGTAAGCAGCACTTCAGAGTAGAAGCCCTGGAAGCTGTCTGCTTTCTCTTCATGACAGCAGACAGGTGCTATTTTTTAAAAATAGCTCCTCACTGATTTCTTATGAGTGCCAGCGTCGCGTGCAGGAGTAGGATTTCCTTTTGGCCCTCTTGCCACTATGCAAGGCACACAGGGCTCACTGTGTCCTCGGTGGACAGATAGGGCCAGACCTTTCCCAAGTGGGTGGTAGGGCTGGGTTTGAACCAGGTCTGTGTGTGTAGGGCCATTTGGAGTGCCAGTGGGGCTGGCATTTCTCCCTAACAGATCCTGGAAACTATAAAGGTAGAAGGGCTGGGCGTAATGACTTCCAGTGTTTTGGGAGGCAGAGGCAAGAGGACTGCCTGAGCCCAGGGGTTTGAGACCAGCCTGGACAACTTGGCAAGACCTTGACTCTACAATACATCAAAAAGATTAACTAGGCATGGTGGTGCATGCCTGTGGTCCCAGCTGCTTGGAAGACTAAGGTGGAAGGATCACCTGAGCCCAGGAGGTTGAGACTGCAGTAGCCATGAGTGTGCCACGGCTCTCCAGCCTGGGCAACAGAGTGAGACTCTGACTCAAACACTAATAAGAAAGGAAGAAAGGTAGAAGAGACAGAGAAAATGGGAAACGTGGGGAAAGGTCACAGATCCACAAGGAAACTCCCAAGAAACAAGGGTACGAGGTCTTGTGATTATGGGTGGTTTTCTTTACTATCCTAGGTTGCCTCTAATAAGAAAAATCTGGGTTGACGTTTAAATTACAGAGAAAAAAGGAGCTAGGATGTTGGTAGAGGAAGAGCTGGGGGCCTAGGGGACCTCCAGTAAGCCTGAAAGCATTTGGAAGGTGGTGAGGCAGGCTTGAAATGAGAGGAGGAAGTAGGTTAGGCTAGGCTTGCAGGGAGAAGGCGAGCCCCAGTCAGGTGGACCTAGGGCCTCACTGGGGTCAGGGCCTCCCTCCTCAGTCCTCCCTCTTCCAGGTGCCCCAGGGCTAGAAAGGGTATCAAGCAATCTTCCTGCCTCAGCCTCCTGAGTAGCTGAGACCACAGACACATACCATCATGTCTGTCTAATTTAAAAGAATTTTTTTTTAGAGATGATTCTTTTTTCTTTTTTAAGTTGGAGTCTTACTCTGTTGCCCAGACTAGAGTGCAGTGGCCACTCCTGGCCGCCGCAGCCTCAACCTGCTGGGCTCTGGCGATCCTTCCGCCTCAGTCTTCCAAGTAGCTGGAACTACAGGCGCATGCTACCTCGCTCAGCTAATTTTTTGGTTTATTGTAGAGACGAGGTCTCGCCAAGTTGCCCAGGTGGGTCTCGAATCCGCGGGCTCAGGCAGTCCACTCACCTCGGCCTCCCAAAGCGCTGGGATAACAGGCTGAGCCACCAAGCCCGGCCCATTCTTTTTCTTTATCCTTCTAATACCTAACTCCCTTGTTTCTGTTTTGTTAACTGTCCTAGGGCTGGGGGGAGCAACCTTGGCATTCTGAGGACTGACCTGAACAGCAAATCTCCCTTCCCTAAAACCCAGGTCCCCTGGCCACATATCCAGCCCAGCACAGAGCTGCAAGCTAGGCGGTCCTCCTGGTGAACCTCGCTGCAGCGAGAGTTCTTGGACTGGTTAACCTCGGTGGGCCTCAGTTCCTTCATCGGCCAAACAGCACCACGCCCCTCCAAGGAGTGTTGAAGGATTAAATCAGACGAAATTTTATTCGAAGGACTTGGCTGGTGAGATGGTTTCTCCAAATGTTTGTAAGATGCCAACACCAGCATCCCCTTGGCCAAAGTTAACTACTTTGCATATGTCAGTAGTCTACAGGACCATGCTTTGAGGCCAAAATCAGAATCTACAAATACACAGAACTCACAAATGTGATTCCTGGCCAGGCGCGGTGGATCAAGTCTATAATCCCCGCACTTTGGGAGGTGGAGGCAAGAGGATTGCCTGAGCCCGGGGGTTCTAGACTACTGACTTGGGGAGACCTCATCTCTAAAATAAATCAACAAATTAGTCGGATGTGATGACATGCGTCTGTAGTTCCAGCTACTTGGAAGGCTGAGGGGGAAGGCTCACCTGAGCCCAGCGGGTCAAGGCTGTGGTGGCTGTGAGTGTGCCCCTGCACTTCAGCCTGGGCAACAGAGTGAGACTGTTTCTGCCTAAATCTCCAGATATAAATTGCAAAAGGTGTGACTCACAGTTAACAATAGTGATCTATACATCTGGACACCGAGTATACACTGTGCCTCCCCTAACCCTTTGTGAGTTCCGGGGTGTGTAGTATAAGCTCAGTAGATGATCATTCTTGCCTCCCCTGCTCCCATGGAAAGCTTAGCGTCTGTTGGGAGTCCCAGGCTAGCTCTGATCCACAGGAACTGGCTTTACTACTTTCTTCAGTTTTCACCATCTATGAAGTGAGGCTACTAATTACCACTTAACAGCCCTGTTGGATTACATGAGGTAATTTAGCACAGTGCCTGGCACTCAAATCAACAATGAAGACTGGCGGCCGTCATTAATTCTTCGCACGACTGTTGTGAAGATCAAAAGATCAGTATGTGAGACAATGCTTTGTGAACTGCAAAGCTGACCAGTGTTAGTTACTAAACGTTTGAACCTTACTGTGCACAGTGCTCTATGTAGTCAGAGGTGTTTTGAGAGGAGCAGATAAAATGGTTAGATGATAAAAGGTGACATGTGAGTTTTCTTCCTGCCTGTCTTGCAAATCCAGGCCCTGCAGGAAGTGACTGTAGACAAACTCCCAGAGAGGGTGCCTTTGAAGAGAAAAGGATACGCTTCTGGATTATAAATCACAACTCCGTGGGGGAGGAGGGTGCCACTGATGTGGTCAGTGGCGTCCTCCTGACCACATAGAGTCCTGCCAGGACTTAAGTGAATGGCACTTGGCCCATGCTTCCAGCAGGAACAAAAGAAAGCCACCTTTACTGTGTACCTGGGAGTGAAGGGAGTGGCTGGCACACCATTTCTTTCTGTTCTGCCCTTCTCCGCCTTGGAGATGTGGCTTCCATGTCTGCATGGTCACATCTGCCCTGTGAACTTTATTCCTGCACCCATCCAGTGGCTCCCAGAACATGAACAGGCCTGCTCTGACCCCATCTTTGTCCCTTTTTCCTTTTCTGGGATTTGCCCACTGGGGTGGCAGGCTTCTGCTTCTTGAACGTTCTCTCCAAAGGGGTTGAACCAAGTTTTCCTGCCCACTTAAAGAAACTGGAATTCCTTCAACTTGTTGCCCAGAGCTTGCCAAGGTCCTTTTTGACGCATTTGATGTTTTTGTTAGACCTGGAGAATGTTTGGGGTTTGAGGACCTAAAAAAAAGCTTTCCAAATCTTTTCGAGTCCTCTCAGTCTGAGCTCCAGAGGAGAGGTCAGAGGACGACTTCTCGGCCCCCTCCCCTGTGTTGAAAGAGAGCCCTCCCCACCTCACATGCACAACCTCACATGTGACAGCCTCTAGGTGTCTGCGGGAGGCTGTACTAGCTCTAACCTAGATGAGCTGGGACCCTTACCCTAGTCCTCCGTCTCCCAGCCAGCTGAGCACAGATTCCTGCCTGATCTCTGAACTTTGCGCATCCCCTCCACCCTCCCATTTTGGTTTATCTCCTGTTCCTGGGCGCCCCTCTCTCCTTATACCTCTCTCTTCTGGGCGTCCCTCTCTCCTTATACCAGTCATTCCTCACTCCCTTCACTTTCCTGCTAACACTCTTTATTCATGCCCCAGATGATTCTCATCTTTAAAGCACCACCTTCGTTGCTTCAGTCTCCTCTGCAAACTTTGTTGGGACACACTGTGCTGAGCAGTGGGCAGAGGACATTTATCCAAAATCTCCACATTGATAGGACCGTAGTGGTCTTTTTTTTTTTTTTTTAAGAGACAGGATCTCAGTATGTTGCCCAGGCTAAACTCGAACTCCAGGGCTCAAGGAATCTTTCTGCCTCAGCTTCTTGAATAGCTGGGACTACAGGTGCAAGCCACAGCACCCAGCCCTAGTGGCGGTTTAACTGGGCCACCCCTTCTAGTGTTAGCTTGCCTTGAGAAGTGCTTCCCAAAGCACTTTCTTGGAACATTCATTGCCAAGATGCGTTTTCTCCAGTGGAAAATTCCCAAACACAGAGGACTGTGTAGTCTGATGAGTCTGTGCGCTCTGTTTCACTCTTGTAAGTTTTGAACACATGACCCTATGGAAGGCTCTGGAAAGTTCCACACCAAAGAAACCTGTTTACTTTGACTAGAACTCCATGTAACAGAGACTGTCCCTCCCAGTCTGTTTGTGTGAGCTCTCTTTACTTTTCAGGTCTAGTTCTAGTCAGCTGTTTTGACAGAAAGCGCTTCCTTGAGTTTAGCTCAAGTCCTTCTCTCACATTTCCATGCACAGTGCCCGGTTCTGGCCACCCTTTGGGGGCCCTGGACAACATCTGAAAGCAACTCTTTGCTTCTTGGTCCAAATACTCCTGGGCCTATTACCCTGTTCTTGCATGGAATCTTTTTTTGAGACGCAGTCTCACTCTGTCACCCAGGCTAGAGAGCAGTGGAACATTCATAGCCACCGCAGCCTCTACCTGCTGGGCTCAGGTGATCCTTCCACCTCAGCTTTCCAAGTAGCTGGAACCACAGGCACATGCTACCACGCCTAACTAATTTTTTAATTTATTATAGAGACAAGATCTCACCAAGTTTTCCAAGCTGGTCTCATACCCCTGGGCTCAGGCAATCCACTCGCCTCAGCCTCCCAAAGTGCTGGGATTATAGGTGTGTGAGCCACTGTGCCTGACCATGCATAGAGTCTTAAGGCCATTTGCCCTCCTGGATGCATCCCACTGGCCAAGCCCTTGATCTCCCTGAAGTGTGGGGTCTGTGTGGAGTGGCCCCCGGCATTTGGGATTTGGGATTTGGGATTTTTCCTTCTTGCCATCATGACTTATTTCACATTAGTGTTCTGGCAGCCTCCTTGACTTTCTGTGGTCCCCATATCCCCAAAGGTGTGGTCATGGGTATTGCTGAACTGTGTTTCTCTCAAAATCTGTGCTGGAGAGTTGGCTCGGGGAATCTTAGTTTCAGGACTTTGCATGTGTTTGTAGTTGTGGTAAGATCTAGATAGTGTAAATTTTCCTTTTTTTTTTGAGTTGGAGTCTCACTCTGTCACCCAGGCTGGAGTGCAGTGGCATGCTCAATGCCACCACAGCCTAAACTTGCTGGGCTCTGGCGATCCTTCAACCACAGCCTTCCAAGCAGCTGGAACTACAGGCAATGCCAGCCACCCGGCTAATTTTCAGATTTATTGTAGAGATGAGGTCTCGCCAAGTTGCCTAGGCTGGTCTGGAACCTGTGGGCTCAGACAGCTCTCTCACCTCGGCCTCTCAAAGTGCTGGGATTATAGGTGTGAACAGCCATGCCTGGCCTTACTTTTTTTTTTAAATGTAGGCTCTTATTCTGTCACCCAGGCTGGAGTGCAGTGGCACAATCACAGTTTGTCGCAGCTTTGAACTCCTGGGCTCAGGTGATCCGTCTCCCGAGTAGCTGGGACTATAGGCACACACCACCGTGCCTGGCTAATTTTTTTAGTTTTCATAGAGACGAAGTCTCACTATGTTGCCCAGGCTGGTCTTGAATTCCTTGGCTCAAGCTATCCTCCCATCTTGGACTCCCAAAGTGCTGGGATTCCAGGCATGAGCCATCGTGCCCAGGCTCCCTGCTATATTCGATCCCTGGACACCGTACTAACTTACTGGATATTTCGGACCTAGATTTTGCCCCACCTTTGTGTCACCAGGAAATCTGATAGTCAGCACCCTTTCTGGGTGGCTCTGTGTCTAACAGCCAGTCCACTTATTGTATGGGCCTCTATACCTGTTCATCTTCCCTCCAAGGACCTAATGGAAGTCCTTGCTCACCTAAGCAACCACATAAGATCAGCCATGACATTCTGTGAGACCAACTTAATAGCTGTGTTTCAAAAGTAAATGAGCACATGACCCAGCAACTCCAGTCTTTGGTATATACCCAAGAAAACGGAAACATGTATGCACAAACACTGGCATATGAACGTTCAAAGCGGCACTATTCATAATAGTCAAGAAGTGGAAACACTTCAAATGCCCATCACCTGATGAGCAGATAAAATATGGTATACAGTAGAATATTACTCAACAATGAAAAGGAAAAAGTACTGATTAGCACATGCTACAAATGAGTGAAACTTGAATATGTGATACTAAGCGAAAGAAACCAGACAGAGCAGACCAACCATCTGTTATATGATCCCATTTGTATAAAATGCCCAGAAGAGGCGAATCCACAGAGACAGAAACACTAGCAGTTGATAAAGGCTGTGGGTGGGGGGCGGGGAATGGGGAATGACTGCCTATGGGTATGGATTTATTTTTAGGGTGATGAAAATGTTCTGGAATTAGATAGTGATGATGGCTTTACAACCTTGTGAATATATTAAACCCACTGACTTGTACAGTGAATTTTATGGTATGTAGATGATATTGCAATAAAGCTGTTATTTTATTTATTTATTTGTTTGTTTTTGAGACAGGGTCTCACTGTCACCCAGGCTGAATTGAGTGCAGTGGCACCATCCTGGCTCACTGCAGTCTCGACCTCCTGGGCTAAAGTGATCCTCCCACCTCAGCCTCCTCAGTAGCTGGGACTACAAGTGTGTGCCACCATGCCCAGCTAATTTCTATTTTTAAATTTTTTTGTTGAAATGAGTCTCACTATGCTGCCTAGGCTGGTCTGGAACTCCTGGATTTGAGTGATTTACCTGCCTCAGCCTCCCAAACTGCTGGAATTACAGATGGGAGTGAGCCACCGTTCCCGGCCTGCTATTTTTTTTTAAAGTAAAAAAATAGGTAAATGAGGTCCATCTCTGAGTTATTTTAGCGAACCCATGGAATTCATTATTTTTTAAGGTACTTACAAGTCATCCTTTGATAATACTGGATTCTCGGTGGTCCATCTGAGACTCACATACTCTGCCTACTTCCTGGAAACCTGAAGCACCTTGTTTGTTTCCAGATCTAAGACACCTGCCTCATCCTTCAGGGCTCCCCAAGCCTTACCAGCAGCCATCCAGGGATTTGTGTCCTTCAGTGCCTTGCAGTGTAACTCTTCCAGCAGGGAGGGTCCACCCAGTGGCAACACAGAGCTGCTTGAGTAAGAAGTACCCAGCAGAGGAAGATGGGGAACACTGAGTCCCAGAGGACAGACAGTGGGTGCTGCTGGAGAGCCAGAAAGGAGGACGCGGGCAGCTCTGAAAGCTCCGGGGTACAGGAAGGCCACAGAGGAGGGGAGGGAGGAGGCAGCTGGGTGGGAGGAATGGCATGGGTTGGCCATTGTGGCAGGAATGGAGCTTGTGGAGGATTCCTGGGCCTCCTTTCCAGCCTGACCTTGTGGGTCTTGAATACTACTAGCCCACAGTGTTAGATTTCTAGTTGCCCACTGGCTACATTTCTTGGTGGGTGGTTGGTGGCGTAGTTGTTTTCAATAATGGTGAGTTTTTCTTACTGGGGAGTGTGGGAGGGGGCAAATGGATAGTGAGGAAGCCTGATTTGTTTATTTGAGTTTATATTTTATTCACTTTTTAAAGAGATAGGGGCTTGCTATGTTGCCCAGGCTGGATTTAGACTCCTGGGCTCAAGGAATCCACCCACCTCCATCTCCCGAGTAGCTAGGATTACAGGTGCACACCACTGTACCCAGCCTTATTTAATTTTTTAAAAATACACTTAACATAAAATATAACTTTTTTTGAGTGGGTTTCTCACTCTGTCACCCAGGCTGGAGTACAGTGGCATGATCATGATTCACCCCAGTCTTGACCTCCTGGACTCAGGGATCCTCTCTCAGACTCCTAAGTAGCTGGGACTACAGGGGTGCACCACCATGCCCAGCTTATTTTCTTGATTTTTTTTTTTTTTTGTAGAGATGAGGTCTAGCTATGTTGTCTAGGCTGGCCTCAAACCCCTGGGCTCCTGGCTACCACACCCAACCAAGTGTGACCATTTAGGAGTACCATTCAGTGCCATTAAGAACATTCACATTATTGGACCGCCATCACCACCATCCATCTCTAGAAACTTTTCTTGCACCGACATCACCCCCATCCATTTCCAAAACTGTTTCCTTATTCCAGATTGAACCTTTACTCAGTAACAATAAACCTCTGTTTCCCCTCCCCCCAGTCCCTGGTAACCACTATTCTACTTTAATTCTTTATGAATTTGACTACTCTAGGAATCTCATATAAGTGGAATCACACAGGGTTTGTCCTTTTGTGGCTGTCTTACTTAGCAGAATGTCCTCATATGTCAGAATTTCCTTCCTTTGATTGCTGAATAATATTTCATTGTATAAAATACCATATTGTATTATATGGATATACCCTATTTTGTTTATCCATTTATCTGTCCATGGACACTTGGGTTTCCACCTTTTGGCTGTTGTGAACTGATTTAGTGTTGTAGCAGTTATTTCTGAGTTGGGGGTCTCACTTTATTGCCCAAGCTATAGTGCAGTGGCATGATCACAGCTCACCACAATCTCTACCTCCTGGACTCATGCGGTTCTCCTGCCTCAGCCTCTCAAGTAGCCAGGCCTACAGGCACGCACCATCACGCCTGGCTGATTTTTTTTATTTTATAGAAACAAGGTCTCACTATGTTGCCCAGGCTGGTCTCAGATTCTTGGGCTCAAGCAATCCTCCACCTCAGCCTCTCAAAGTGCTGGGATGACAGGTGTGAACCACCTTGCCCCAGCTAGTTTGTTTTTTAAAGCAGGATATTCATACCTGAGCAAAAAGGGGTCTCTGGGTAGCAGAAACTAGGAAGCAGTTGAATGGAGGAGAGCCAGGTAGGCTGTGAGATCACCCTGTAATGGGGGGGAGTGGCCGGGAGAAAACAGAGCACAGAGGACTGAAGATGACTGGCCCAGGGAGAAGGAAACAGGGCCAGAACCCCCACCTGGAGAGGCTGGGTTTGTTTCCCAGCAGGGGGCTGGGCTGGGTGGACAGCCAGCAGGGGGGCCAGTGCTGTTAGGAGACAGACCCAGAGCCTTTCGGCAGTCAACCACACAGATTTAGAGACCAAATAAGTGAACCAGAGGGGGAAGCACAGAATGAGAGCTGGGACCAGGCCCAAGTCACCGCCATGTACAAGGGTGGGAAGTAACCTCTAGAGACATAGGACCAGCAAGAGAGAAGGCAGGTTGTTGGAAATGGGTGTGGGACAGTGGCCAAGAGGAGATTCCTGGAATCATTAACTTTCTCTGTGGATATCGGTGTGAGCTCCTACAACCCCTCCAGTGTCCAGTAAGTAGCAGGTGCTCAGTTGATGTTTCTTGACCGAAAAGGGGGGAAATAAAGGTAAACAAGGCATGTTTTTCACCTCTGAGAAACTTATGGCTTAGTTGAGGAGAAAAAAGATGTGAAAACCAACATGGAGCACAAGGTCCACTTTGAGTCATACAAAACCCAAAGGTGTTTTGAGCAGGGAGGGGTCCCTTCTGAGCAGGTGACCTGAGTGGGCATTGCAAAGCAGGAGGTATCTGAGTCACTTTGCAATGAATAAGGTCAAAGGAATTACACATTCAGGAGACTAACAGGTGTTTTAATTTTTGTCCTGGTCATGCCTTCCTGTGGCCTTGCAGGTATGATGCCGGGAGGGATGGCTTCATCGACCTGATGGAGCTGAAACTGATGATGGAGAAGCTGGGGGCCCCTCAGACCCACCTGGGCCTGAAGAGCATGATCAAGGAGGTGGACGAGGACTTCGATGGCAAACTCAGCTTCCGGGAGGTACCTGCGTAGTCCTGGTCCTGAGCCCCTGGGGGGGTGCCCCTGAGAGGACCCTCAAATTTACAGTCTTCTGGAGTACAAATGGGTTTGGCCTCTCTAGAGAACCATTTGGGTAGTTCACCTGCAATTCTGCTTTTAAAAACATCTTTAAGGAGATAGCAAATCTCAGTGCTGGCCTAGGAAAATGCTTAGTAAGTGGGTTGAAAATCAGTGTGGGTAGTGTAACCTTATTTGGGTAAAATGTTACAGTATCTGGCCAGGCATGGTGGCTCATGCCTGTAATCCCAGCACTTTGGGAGACGGAGGCGAGAGGATTGCCTAAGCTCAGGGGTTTGAGACCAGCCTGAGCAACATGGAGAGACCTCGTCTCTATAATAAATCAAATTAATCAGGCATGGTGGTGTGTGCCTGTGGTTCCAGCTACTTGGAAGGCCGAGGAAAAAGGATCGCTTGAGCCCAGCAGGTTGAGTCTATGGTAGCCATGAATGTGCCACTGCACTCCAGCCTGGACGACAGAGTAAGACTCTGACTCAAAAAATAAAAAAAAAATGTTACAGTATCTAGAAGGATGCTCACCACAATATTCATACTGGATATTTATGGGTGCAAAGTTTTGGTGGTTTTATAGTATTTTATTTTATAGATTAAACCTTTTTTTCTGAGTCGGAGTCTTACTCTGTCGCCCAGGCTGGAGTGCAGTGGCACACTCACAGCCACCGCAGGCTCGACCTTCTAGACTCAGGCCATCCTTCCATCTCAGCCTTACAAGTAGCTGGAACTACAGGCACGCGCCACCATACCCATCTAAGTTTTGGATTTATTGAGCACAGGAGTTTGAGACCAACCTGGGCTATAGAGTGAGAGCTCATTTCTATAAAAAAATAAAATTAGTTGGGCATGGTGGTGGGAGGCTCCAGTGGGAGGATCGCTTGAGCCAGGAGTTTGAAGCTGCAATTAGTTGTGATTGTGCCACTGCACTTAAGTCTGGGAGACAGAGCGAGACCCTGATTCTAAATAAATAAACAAACAAATAAATAAATAGCTAAAAAGAGGTCTTACTCTGTGCCTGGGGAGTACCCCCAAACTGTAAGAATGGGTTTCTTGGTCTATGAACCTCTAAAATTGCAGGCAAAATTTTGTGTGTACCAGTGTCTCCTCACAAAGAGTGTACCTAGCATTCACAACCTGATCCCCAAATGACTGAGAACCTCAGTGGTAAAGCTATTTCTAGTTGGAGGAAATGTCTCAAGACCATTAGATTTCTTCCATGGCAAAGATGCCACCCCACAGGGCAGGGAATTTCATGTCTTAGGTGTGTTGTGAGTTTGATCAGAAGGCCTCTGAACATGTCAGTTGGCACCCATATTATAATAACCTCCATGACAGCAGCTGAGTTAAAGGCTTGGAGGATTAACCCAGCTCCTCGTTCTCTGTTTTGTCTTGGCTAGGAGGAGAGGACTGCCCTTTATTCCTGGCATTTATTTATTTATTTATTTTTTAGTTGGAGTCTCACTCTGTCGCCCAGACTGTAGCGCAGTGGCTGCTCCCGGCCACTGCAGCCTCGACCTGCTGGGCTCCGGTGATCCTTCCGCCTCAGCCTTCCAAGTAGCTGGAATTACAGGCGTGCGCTACCATGCCCGGCTAATTTTTTGATTTATTGTAGAGATGAGGTCTCGCCAAGTTGCCCAGGGGGGTCTCGAGCCCGCAGTCTCAGGCAATCCACTCACCTCAGCCTCCCTAGGCGCGGGATAACAGGCTGAGCCACCGAGCCAGCTATTCCTGGCATTTAATCTTGGTTATTCCAGAAATGGTGGGATGCTGGCATTCTCGTTTCTGATGGTGAGGCCTTTGGTCAAGTGCTGGTCTCCTGTCCAGGCTGGAAGCTGGTCTGCAGACTGAGCTGGCAGCCAAGAGCCAGCCCCCTCCCATCTGTGGCAAACTGGGCTTGCCTCTCTCTACCCATAAATCAGCTCCAGAATCGCCCATCTCTTCCTTTCCTGACCCTGCAGGTGTGGAGATAGGAGATACAATGTTGGGCATAACCCCCAGGCGAAACTCATCCAGCCTTCTCATTCCAGAACCTAGGAGTTGAAGGGCTACGAAGGTCAGGATTTACCAGGCCCCAGCACAGAGTTGGGAGTAGGCTGCGGCCTCTGTGCCCCATGGCTGCCCTCATCACGGCCACACTGTCTTCATGACTACCCCATTTGGCTCCTGCTGGGTGTTGGCTCTTTCCAGGCTCTTTCCAGCCTTGGTACCCCTAGGGCATAAAAGGCAGAAACTTTTGCCTTGATGAAGCTTTGGAGGAAATCGTGGGGAAAGAGCTTCAGTGGCAAGGTTGTGACCTCTGGGAACAGGAGTTGAGAAAGAATTTAGCGGGCTGTGCAGTCACCAAGTGAACTAAAACACAAACCCTCGCTGTGTCAGGGACCACAGCTTTTGGTTAGCTGCTGGATTGGCCATTTTCCACGGATGTTGGGCATCTGAGGCCTAGAAATTTCCAACGATTCCTATGGGCTCTCAAACTCCTTACAGAGCTTCAGTGACATTTGCATTCAATCCTTTGTCAGTCCTGAGCCTGTAGTGGTCTCATCTCTAGGAGTTGTACCCAGTGTAAAAGACAAGTTACCATGCATACTTTCCTGTTCAACTTGCTGTTATATTCTTTCACCGCTGGTTTCTGCTTGTGTTATAAGGTGCTGGTGGGCTGAGGCTGTGTTGATATGGTAAAAAGACAATGGGCTTACAGTTGGACCTTAGTCTGCTGCATAGAGCTGGGCCACCTGAGAAAGTTTTTTTACTTCTGAGATTTCGTTTTGTGTCTTCAAAATAATGGTGTGGTAGGCCAGGCGCGGTGGCTCAAGTCTGTTATCCCAGCACTTCGGGAGACCGAGGCAAGAGGATTGCCTAAGCTCAGGGGTTCGAGTTCAGCCTGGGCAACTTGGTGAGACCTTGTCTCTACAATAAATAAAAAAAATAAGCTGGACATGGTGGCTTGTGTCTGTAGTTTCCAGTGACTTGAAAGCCCAAGGTGGAAGGATTGCCTCAGCCCAGCAGGTCGAGGCTGCAGTGGCTGTGAATGTGCCACTGCACTCTAACCTGGGCAACAGAGTGAGACTCTGACTCAAAAAAAAGATTAGTGGTGTGGATCAGGTATGGCAGCTCATACCTATAATCCCAGCACTTTGAGAGGCCAAGGCCAGAGGATCACTTGAGCCCAGGAGTTTGAGATAAGCCTGGGCAACATAGTGAGGCCTCATCTCTACAAAAATAAAAAAATTAGCCTAGCGTGGTGGTGTGTGCTTGTAGTCCTGGTTACTCAGGAGGCTGAAGCAAAAGGATTTCCTGAGTCTAGGAGGTTGAGGCTGTGGTGATCCATGATCGTGACCATGTCACTGCACTCCAGCTTGGGTGACAGAGCAAGATCCTGGCTCAAAAAAAAAAAAAATGCAGTGTGAATAGCTCTCCCTCAAGACTGTTGTGAGAACTAAGTTCTCTTTCTGTGTCTTCTTTTTTTTTTTTTTAGAGATGTCAGCTTGCTATGGTCTTGAACCAGTTCAAGCTGGTCTTGAACTCCGGGGCTCAAGCAATCCTCTTATCTTGGCCTCCCAAAGTGCTAGGATTACAGGCTTGAGCCCCCATGCCCAGCCTTTCTGTCTTTTTTTTTTTTTTTTTTTTTTTTGAGTTGGGGTCTCACTCTGTCGCCCAGGCTGGAGTGCAGTGGCCGCTCCCGGCCACCGCAGCCTCGACCTGCTGCTGGGCTCTGGCGATCCTTCTCCTCAGCCTTCCGACTAGCTGGAATTACAGGCATGTGCTACCACGTCCGGCTGATTTTCTGATTTATTGTAGAGATGAGGTCTCGCTGCCCAGGCGGGTCTCGAACCCGCGGGCTCAGGCAATCTACTCACCTCAGCCTCCCAAAGGTGCGGGATTACAGGCTGAGCCACCGAGCCTGGCTCTTTCTGTCTTTTATAAGCCAGAAAGAGAGCCCTCACTAGCAAACATATTTGCTGGTACCTTGATCTTGCACTCTCAGCATCTGGAACTGTGAGAAAATATGTTTCTCTTGTTTAAACCACCCACTCTGGTAATTTGTTAGAGCAGCCCAAGCACACTGATAAACTGGGCCCCTGGCAGCCCTGACTATGCTGGGTGGCCCTCCTGCCTGATCACAGTTGATTGGACCATGGATGGACCCCTGGCCTGATTAGACCAATAGAGTGCTCTTTGCTGGCATTTTGAAATTGAGACTGAAGTGTTGCAAATTGGCTCTGCCGGTGGCTATTCCTGGTAGAGTAACTCCATGTGAGGTGGCAATTTCCTACCACATGGACCAGACAGAAGAGGTGGAGGGGGATGCTGCCTCCGTCCTGAGACCTTTGCCTCTCCCAGTTCCAGTCCTCCTCCAGTTCACTGTATCTTGGCCTTGGGTTTTTGATACATTCATATGATATGATGAATACTTCCTTTTTCTTAAGGCCACAAGTTTTACTGGGCGCAGTGCCTCATGCCTATATTCCCAACATTTTGGGAGGCTGAGGCGGTAGGATTGCTTGAGCTCAGGAGTTCCTGACCAGCCTGGGCAACTTAATGAGACCTCATCTCTAGAAAAAAATCAAAAATTAGCCGGGCATGGTAGCACACATCAGTAGTACCAGCCACTCCAGAGGCTGAGGCGGGAGGATCGCTTGAACCCAGGCGGTCAAGGCTTCAGTGAGCCTTGATCTTGCCGCTGCACTCCAGCCTGGGCACAGAGTGAGATATGGACTCAACAAACAAAAAACCAAGTTTATTTCTGTCACTTGCCATCTAACTAATACAAGGGAAGTGTTTGCTTCATCAGCCAAAGCCATGAAGTTAAAAATTGTCTAAATGTATCAGAAGCAGCGATAGCTTGTGTGTGAAAGAGATTTTAGCTTTGTCAGTTCTCTGTCTCTTTGTTTTCTCCCTCTCCTCCCCTCCCCCTCTTTCCTCACAGTCACAACTAGGACATTTTCCAATTCTTCTGCAACATGCCCGTCTTTGTGAACTATAAATAGGAAGACAAACAAGGCTGGGCAGTTGGAGAAATTGTCATTCAGGGGCGGTTAGTGATTGTCATAAAACTAAATGGGAATGTCTGGCATGCTTCATGGAAGGCTGAACATTTTCAGCTTGAGCTGGAATTTTTTTTTCTTCTTTGAGGGGGACTCCTAAGTTATAACAGGACTGCTGTTGGTCATATGCTGAGTTGGCAGAGTTGAGTGTACGTGGCCTGTATTTATTCTAGACCTGGGGATTCAGAGGAAACAGCTCTGGGGAAAGGACCCATGAGGAGAACTTTCACTAATGTTTCTAGTTCACAAAGCCCTTCTGTGAACAGAAACACTGTCACCTTCACACTAAATGTGAGAAAGCTGTGTTTCAGGGATACAGCAAGTCCCCTGAGGTCGCTTGGATTGGTGCTGAGCTCAAGGTGATGCTCCCTGTTTTCTGGGTTGCCTCCCTGGGTTTCTTGAGAATGGCTGGCACTGGGAGGCTACTTCTTCTGTTTGCTTCATGAAGCAATGAGGTGAGACCTTCTGTTAACGAAATGCCTGAAGATTGGGTAGGGGATCTAAGGACAGGTATTTGAGTCCTTCCCACAACATGGCTCATGTTTGCAGCACTTAAGTCTGTGACTTTGATCTCTTCTGTGAGAACTTCCTCTGTCCCCCTTGGCTTCCATCCTATTCTTGGGGGCCTGGCCTCCTTTAACAGGCTAACCGCCCCCACCCCCAGCAAATGTTTTGACTCTGATGATCTGCAGCAAACTGAGTCTTTGCCGGCCTCTAGTGAGAAACTTTGAAGCTACAGGTGGATGAACTTGGCTGCCACATTAGCCTCCGCGAAGCTACAAGTCTGTGGGCATCTTGCTTCCTCTGCTGATTTGGATTTGCCAATGTCCACAGTGGAGTTAGGAGCCCCCAAACGAGCAACACAAAGGTTTATTGGCAAAGCATTTTTGGGTTGCAGTGGTTGAGATTCTCTCTTGAATGAAACACATCCCTCTAAGGGATTAAGAGCCTTGGCAGAAGCAGATACTCCAGCGGGAACTCGGAAAGCCTGTCAATGTTGTTTAACCTATCACTCTACTTTAGGTAATGTTTTTCTTTTTTTTCCTTTGAGGAAGGCATTTTTTAGGGAAGATGATAGTGAAAAAAGACTTGGGAATCTGAAACTTTCCTGTAGGTGCACATATTTTAGGTAGCACCTGAAAACCTGGAGAGATCCTCTTGTGATAATGACTTGGAATAGATATTCTTTCCAAAAGGAAAAATAAATCATGGAAGTTGGATAGCAGTTGTTTGACAAGTAAATTCATAAAAATTATTTTTAAAAGAGAACTAAAAAAGCTACAAATTTGCCTTGGGAGAGAAGGACAAGAAGATGGGGTAATTGCCATTTAAGTTTGGCCAATTTATTTATTTAAAAATGTATTCTGTAGGGTGGTTTTTCTTTGAGAAACTTGCTTATGGCAAGTCTTTCTGCCATGAATCTTTCCTTTTCCTTCCCTTTTTCTTGCTAATAAACTGTTTTATTTTGTTTTTATTGAAAAAAAATAAAATAAAATAAAAATTTATTCTGTGGAATAATACGAGTGATAAATTGCCTTCAAAGATGAATTTATTCAGGTTACAATTTTAATCTGTTGGAAGAAGATGGATTATTCAATAAATGGTGTGAGGATTACTAACTAACCATTTGGAAGAAAAATAGGGTTAATGATTAACCTCACATGATAGATCAGAATAAATTTTAGAGATTAAATATTTACATGTTTAAAAAAACAAGAAGCCATAAAATAGTAGAACAAAACATAGGCAATTGTTTATGTAACCTTGGTGTTGAGAAAGGTTTTTCTAAGCATAACACTGGTGAGAGAAAAAAAATAGAGCTTATGTACAATTTTTAAAAGTCAAAAATTGTCATAAACATAGTTAAAAGGCAACTGACAGAGCTAAAGTATTTGAAATAGACAAAGTTCTGTGAAGATCTTTAGCAAACGATAAGATAGGTAAACAATCCAATGCAAAAATGAAACGCACCAGGTTTATTTTATTTTCTTTCATGGCTGTAAACTAGGGCATTGCCAATTTTTTGCTTTTATAGGTAATGCTCAAAACTATTGTGGGAGTGTTTCTGAAAGATAAATTCCCAGCCGTGGGAGTAATGGCTGGAAGGGGGAAATGCATCTATTTTTGGAACATATTTCCAAAGTGCCCACCAAAAATTTTGAATCAATTTATACACCCATCAGATAAATGAGGGTACCCATTTTCCTATATTCCTGTAAAAAATGGGCATATTTTCTTCCTTCCCTTCCTCCCTCCCTCCCTGTCTCCTTCTCTCCCTCCCTCTATCTCTCCCTCCCTCCCTCCCCTCCTTCTTTTGTTTTAAGAGATAGGGTCTTGCTTTGCCACCTCTGGAAATAAGTACAGCGGCACGATCATAGCTCACTGTAACCTTAAATTCCTGGGCTCAAGTGATCCCAGATAGCTAAGACTATAGGCACATGCCACCATGCCTGACTATTTTTACAATTTTTTAAATAAAGATGGGGTCTTGCTATGTTGCCCAGGCTGGTCTTGAACTCTTGGCCTCAAGCAGTCCTCCCAAAGTACTGGGATTGCAGGTGTGAACCACTGTGCCTGGCCCATGTTTTCATTTTTGACAGCCTAATAAGAGAAGAAAAATAATTTGTCTCACACACAAATAATGTTTGGCAAAATGAATTCAATTTGGACTTGCTGTGAATCTCAGCAAGGCTGACTCTGGCTCCCTGCTTTCTTTCTCTTGTAGTTCCTGCTCATTTTCCACAAGGCCGCAGCTGGGGAACTGCAGGAGGACAGTGGGCTGATGGCGCTGGCAAAACTCTCAGAGATTGATGTTGCCCTGGAGGGTGTCAAAGGTGCCAAGGACTTCTTTGAAGCCAAGGTGGGTACCTCATTCCTTCAGTGCAGGACAACCACTCCCTCTCATCATCCTGCCCAACAGGCTAGGGCTGTCATTTTAACCCCTGCAGAGCACACCTGCAGAAACTGTCCAGGAGCGTCCTTCAGTCCCCTACCAGCCAGCGCAGTGGTGTGCAGGGGGTAAGAACACACACTCTGAAGCCAGGGCACCTGAGTTCAGATCTTGCCCCTTCTGCTTACTTACCCTGTTACTACTCTGCACCTCTGTTTCTTCATTTGTACAATGGGGCTGCAATAGAATTGCCTTGAGGATTAAGTGAATTCCTGAGTACAAAAGTGTTTAGCAAGTACCTGACCCTCCATGAGCACATCACAGGAAGTATGCACTCTTGGGACCCCTCCCACTCCAGGCAGAGCCAGCCTTTTGCGGAGTTTGAGCTTATTCTGGGAGTTTGCTCAGAGACCAAGTATCCTGGGTGACACATGCCAGCCTGCTCAGGCCCCTAAGCAATACTTTATTCTCACATCTTTTTTTTTTTTTAGCTGGAGTCACATCTATTTTTTTTTTGTTGGAGTCTCACTCTGTCACCCAGACTGGAGTGCAGTGGCCGCTCC
>NW_007252254.1:969692-973429 GCF_000164805.1 Carlito syrichta | reverse complement strand
CCCAGGCGGGTCTCGAACCCGCGGGCTCAGGCAATCCACCCACCTCAGCCTCCCAAAGTGTGGGAAGACAGGCTGAGCCACTGAGCCCGGCTCTCTCACATCTCTTACATGCTACTTGGAGACGGTTTAATCATCTTTCTGTTACTCTGAAAGCCTGAATTCCTAGTGCTCTCATCTGACAGTGTTAGGGACAGACTAGATGCTCACTGTGCCTTAAACTCTGGTGTCATGTACCTAATCCTGAAAGTGGTTTGGCCCTTCCTTCCTGATTTAACATTGATTCAGCCCATATCCAGCAAAGCCAGGCACTATGTTAAGCTCTAAGATACAACTCCTTTCGAGGGTGAAGTGGACAAAACGTTTTCCCTTCCTGGAGCACACAACACAGTCCAGTGAGGAAAGCAAACTCCACATTGATAGAGCGGAGGGAAGGGTTAAGTCTGCTGGGATGTGCCCTCTCCACTCATCAACTGAGTCAATTTGCAAATTTGCAGTTCTCTTGTGGTGCCTTGGGAAAGGCCCTAGGGTTGAGAACCTGAGGTTAGCAGGACACTGTTTCCTTTCCACTGCTGCAGGGTAGTGTGCTAAGTGTTCCAGCTGAAGTATGTCTGAGTCTCTGGGAACATCTTACCTGGGCATTCAAGGCCTGTTATAATCTGCCTGTCATCTCTAATCCAGCCTCATCGACCCCTTTCAAATGTCGCCAGGCCTTCTCACAACTGTGCCTGCCGTTTCCTCTGCTAGAACACCCCACCCAAATGCCTCTGCCTAGAAACTCTACTCCTTCGTCCAGACCCACATTAAAGAGTTGTCTCCCCTGACCAGCCAGGCCAAGAAAGTCCATCCTCTTCTGTGTGCCTCTGAATTATCATTGATCTGTTCAAGGCACTCTTGGATGCTTTTGGCAAAAGTATACATTGACCCAACTTTTTTTAGTGCAGTCTGTAACTAGCTGTTAATAGTTATTAGGGGGATTCCCCCCACAAAAAGTTATTATTTTTTAGAGGGTGACCCCTTGTAGTATAGGTTTCCCCTAATAGGTAAGTGTTCTAGGAACCCACTGGCATCAGTGGACCAGCTAGTGTTGTTGTGAGAGGCTGCATTCAGCTTCAGTGCAATTTTTTGGAGATCCTTTCAATGTGCTTGCCTACTTCATGATGGGTGATTTATAAGTGCACCTGCCCACACCGTGCTGAGCATTCAGCAGTTTCTTACGAAAAATAGCATGACCCCCATGCCCCACCCTCCCTATTCACCGAACCTCGCCTCGTGTAACTTTGTTTTGTTTCCCTGAGTAAAAAAGTCCTCAAAGGGAAGCGTTTTGCCATTGTGGAAGAGGTGAAACAAAAAATGGCAAAGCACTGAAAGACATCAAAATTGACAAGTCTAACAACTGTTTTGAGCAATAGAAAATACATCTCAATACGTGTATTGCATCAAACAGAGAGTATTTTGAAGGTGACTGAAGTTTAAACATGTAAGAATAAATATACAATTTTTTATAAATAAATTCCATTTTTTTGTCTTTTTTTTTTTTTTGGCTGGGCGTGGTGCCTCATGCCTGTAATCCCAATACTTTGGGAGGCAGCGGCAAGAGGATTGCCTAAACCCAGGGGTTTGAGACCAGCCTGGGCAACTTGGCGAGACCTCATCTCTACAATAAATCAAAAATTAGGCATGGTGGCGTGTGCCTATAGTTCAGCTACTTGGAGAGCTGAGGTGAAAGGATCACCTGAGCCCAGCAGATTGAGGCTGCAGTAGCTATGAGTGTGCCATTGCATGCCAGCCTTGGTGACAGAGTGAAATTCCAACTCAAAACAAAAAGCAAAAAAAAACAGGCACAGGGGCTCACCCCTGTAATCCCAGCACTTTGGAAGGCTGAGGTGGGAGAATTACTTGAGGCCAGAAGTTTGAGACCAGCCTGAGCAACAGAGTGAGAACTTATCTCTACAAAAAAAAAAAAAAATCACAAAAATTAGCCAGGTGGTGGTGCACACCTGTAGTTCCAATTACTTGGGAAGCTGAGGTAGAAGGGTCAATTGAGCTCAGGAAGTGAAGGCCATGGTAAGCCGTGATTATGCCATGCACTCCAGCCTGGGAGACAGAGTGAGACCCTGGCTCAAAAACTAAAAAAAAAGAATGAGATGAGACAAAACAATATGTTTGAAACCTAATTTTGGGCCAGGTGTGGTGGCTCACGCCTATAATCCCAACACTTTGGGAGGCTGAGGTGAGAGGATTGCCTGAGCCCATGGGTTTGAGACCAGCCTGGGCAACTTGGCGAGACGTCATCTCTACAATCAAAAAAATTAGCCAGGCATGGTGGTGCATGCCTATAGTTCCAGCTACTTGGAAGGCCGAGGTGGAAGGGTCGCCTGAGCCTAGCAGGTCGAGGCTGCGGTGGCCGTGAGCATGCCACTGCACTCCAGCCTGGGCGACAGAGTGAGACTCCAACTCCAAAAGGAAAAAAAAAAAGAAACCTAGTTTTGTTAAATATGAAATACAACCTAAATAATTATATGCCAAAGTATTAGTAATAGTTATATATCTGAGAGATTTATTTTATATTGCTATAATGTTTTAAAATGAGTGTGCATTATTTTTATAACCAGAGAAAAGATGAAAAGAATAACAATTAAAAAACACTTTTTTCAACTCGTTATGTTTATACGTCTGCCTCCTCTCCCAGACTCAAAGGCAGAGTAGGTGTGTTATCTTTGTAATTACAAGTGCCAGGTGTACAATGGCCCTCAATAAAGGTTTGCATGAGTGACAAATGGAGGGTGTCATCGTTGGAATTTGGGAGAGGGCCATAAAGGACCTGACACTTGTGACAGATGTTCTGAGATGAAAGAGGAGTCACCTTGTAATCAAGGAAGGGAAGGCGTTCAAATCGTGGGAACGGCAGGAGGAAGGGCCCCCGAGGCATGGAGGGTGAGGCGTTTCTGGAGGCTGGAGAGGTGTCTTGATGTGGTGAGGACTGTGAGGGAGCAGGACTGGTGACGTGGCTGGAAGCCAAGATGAAAATGTAGAGACCAGGGAACTAGGCCAGCACTTGCCACCGTTTGGCATGCCTTGGCACATGCTCTAGGTGACCCTGAGGTAGAATGGCTCCTAGACACACTGGACACAATTGGACAGGGAGCTCTGGTCTCCCCAAGCCTGAGGAGAGCCCCTCTTCAGACACCTGGTTGGGAAGGTCAGGCCTTCCTCAGCCTGCTGAGTGTCAGAACCACCTGCAGGCCAGCTTCCCAGGCCCCACCCAAATCCACCTGGGTTTCTCCAAGGTGGGGTGCAGCATACATGTAGGTGATCAGGTTGTTCAGGTGATTGTCACGCACAGCTGCAGGTGCTGGGGAGCCCTGGGAGGTGTTGGAGCTGTGAGGATGGACTTGTCTGGGGAGAAACTGGACTCAGGGTGGCTTCCACAGATGCCTGGAGAGGGATTGTAGGTCTAACAAGGGTAGTGACCACAGGGCTAAGGAGATGAGGATGAATTGAGATCTCTCTAGAACCCTCAGTATTGATGCCCATTCAGCCATGAGGGCTGTGAGGAGAGGAGCTGATAATACATATATATATATATTTTTTATTGGAGTCTCACTCGGTCTCACTCGGTCACCCAGACTGGAGTGCAATGGCCACTCTGGCCACTGCAGCCTCGCTTGCTGGGCTCTGGCGATCCTTCCGCCTCAGCCTTCCAAGTAGCCAGAATTACAGGCATGTGCTACCACGTC
>NW_007252254.1:966155-969672 GCF_000164805.1 Carlito syrichta | reverse complement strand
CTGGCTGATTTTTTGATTTATTATAGAGATGAGGTCTCGCTGCCCAGGCGGGTCTCGAACCCACGGGCTCAGGCAATCCACTCACTTCAGCCTCCCAAAGGTGCGGGATTACAGGCTGAGCCACCGAGCCCGGCTTGATAATATTTTTAATCAAGACCAGACCTCCCCCATCCTCCCAGATTGGCAGTGGTGTGGGGAGGAAAAGTTAAATTGGGTTTTCATGTCAAGTCTAAGGTGACTTCAGGCAAGAGAAAGGCATGCCCCCTCCCTTGAAGGCCACGGTGTCGGTTGCAAATAATTTCTCATCACGCCCTGTGGACAGAAGGTGGCCACACTGGACTGCATGGGAGGTTACCGAATATCTTTTTTCATGGAGATTCGTGTACCTGCTGGTAGGGATGGTGAGGATGCTAGATATTGAGGAGCACAGAATAATGTATGCTATATGTGCCCATTCCTGAACCAACCACTGGCAAGGGCTGGAATATCATTACCCTGACTTGGCCCCTAGCCCTGGGACCGTATGCCAAGATATTTTCTTGGAAGAAAGAAGGGAGGAAATGGATGATTATGAACAACCCTCAATACAGACCACAGAAGCTATCTTCTATCTTCACAAAATTCAAGTTGAAACCCGAGAATTAGAGGCTGTTAACCCACAGTAGAACATAATAGCATCTACCAGCCTGGACAACATAGCAAGACTTTGTTTCTACAAAAAAAATTTTTAAATTAGCCAGGCATGGTGGTGCATGCCTGTAGCCCCAGCTACTCAGGAGTCTGAGGTGGAAGGATTACCTGAACCCAGGAGGTCAAGGCTGTGGTGAGCTGTGACCGTGCAACTGCACTCCAGCCTGGATGACAGAGTGAGAGCCTGACTCAAAAAACAAAAGGAAACAAAAAAAATGGTGCCTGGAATGGGGGGAAAGCTAGCCTTTAGGCCTTTGAAAAAGAAAAAGGAATAATCAGAAGTAGAATTAAACCTGGGGAAAATGCTGTTTTAGAGGATAAGAGCAGTTTTAAGATGAGATTAGATTAAGTGAGGCCAAAACAGAGGTCTTGGGTCTAGCAAATAGTAGAGATTTTGGGGAGACCGGATCCACTGTGGAGGTCAGATTGCAATAGATTGAGAAGTAGATGGAAAACGGGAGGCCCATTGAAGGCCCGATGGCTGCCTCTTCTGTCTGGAGAAGACCTGGACAAAGGCAGGCATAGTACCTTTGGAATCAGGGAAGAATGTTTTGGTTCATTTTTTAGCCCGAGGACATGAGCACATTTTTAGGTCACAGAGAAATGGTTGGGGGAGAAGAAAACATGAAGTTAAAGAAAAAATGGGATGATTGATGGAATAGGGACTTGGAGGTCACAGAATCCAGGGAAGAGGTGGATTTTTGTAGCAGAGAAGAAGAAAGACCCCAAGAGGCGTAAGAGCCTCTGTCCCACTGACCTGGCCGGGAATAGTGGGGGAGGCAGGATTATTAACAAGTGCATGAATGTGAAGATGGTCAGACCTGCCAAGTGCTTCAGATTTCTGTTTCCTGCAATGCTTATAAAACACTCTGGAACTAGGTGCTATTGTCCCATTTTTCAGATGAGGATATTGAGGCTTAGATAGTGGTTTGTTGGTAAATGTTTAACAACTAGCTCTATGAACAAAGTATGCAGATACATATATATGCATAAATTTACTATAAATTGTATAAAGGCTATGAAGCACACAATTTACCAATAGTAGAATATATACTGTTTTATTGTAGATTCTATACATAGCCTTTGATTCTCAGAGAGCACCCTCCTTGATTTTTGCTAGACTTTTGCATCTGTAGGTAGTCTTTGGTTTCAATCAACTCAAGAGTATAGCTCAAATACGAATGTTGGTTGATGTTTTAAGTTAATTTGTAAGAAAAAAGTGAAAGAATATGTGTTAAAACCTTATTTCTCAATGATTTGAGCAACTTCTTTGCTGGATTTGATAATAGTTTTCAAATATTGGAAGAGTATTCTCTCAAATTTTGGAGCTATTCATAATGTAAAGGCTATAGACACCACACACTTTTAATTTAATTTTATTTTTTCTGAGTCAGAGTTTTACTCTGCCCCCCACGCTGGAGTTCAGTGGCATGTTCACAGCTCACCACAGCCTCAAACTTCTGAGCTCAAGTGATCCTTTCACCTCAGCCTCTCCCTCATCTGCATTTTTACTGCTTTTTCATCACTTTTCTTAAGAAAAGATTGTCTGGACATTCAAACAATAAATCAAGCTCTGATTAGTAGCATTTGTTGATTTCCATGGTGCAAACACTCCCAGTAAGGTGGATTTCAAGTTACCACTGTGATGTGAGTGAACGTGGAATTGGAAAGAGGTTCACAATAGCACGTCAACATACAGTTTTGTTTTGTTGTTGTTGTTGTTTTTTTTTTGAGTTGGAGTCTCACTCTGTCGCCCAGACTGGAGTGCAGCGGCCGCTCCCGGCCACCACAGCCTCGACCTGCTGGGCTCCGGCGATCCTTCCGCCTCAGCCTTCTGAGCAGCCGGGATTACAGGCGCGCGCTACCACGCCCGGCTGATGTTTTGATTTATTGTAGAGATGAGGTCTCGCTGCCCAGGCGAGTCTCGAACCCGCGGGCTCAGGCAATCCACTCACCTCAGCCTCCCAAAGGCGCGGGATTACAGGCTGAGCCACCGAGCCCGGCTTGTTGCTTTTTTTTTGAGTCAGAGTCTGACTGTCACCCAGGCTGGAGTGCAGCGGCATGCTCATACGGCCACTCGCCCTCGACCTGCTGGGCTCAGATGATCCTTCCACCTCAGCCTTCCAAGGAGCTGAAATCACAGGCACACACCACCACACCTGGCTAGTTTTTTTTATTTATTGTAGCGACGAAGTCTCACCGAGTTGCCCAGCCTGGTCTCGAACTCCTGGACTCAGATAACTCTCCCGCCTTTGCCTCCCAAAGTGCTGGGATTATAAGCGTGAGCCACTGCACCCAGCTAACATACAGTGTTGTCACCAGAGAGATACAATTGATTTAGAGCATAGATAATAACAAAATTAATTTTACATAATTTAATTAAACACTTTTTGAGTCAGGGTCTCACTTTATTGACCAAGCTGGAGTGCCGTGGCACAATCACAGCTCATTACAACTTTGACTTCCTGGGCTCAGAAGATCCTTCCACCAAGTCTCCCAAGTACTGGGATACAGGTGTATGCTACCACACCTGGCTAATTTTTTAATCTTTTTGTAGAGATGAGGTCTCACTATTTTGCCCAGGCTGGTCTTGAACTCCTGGGCTCAGGTGATCCTCCTGCCTCGGTCTCCCAAACTGTTGGGATTCCAGGTGTGAGCCATGCACCCAGCCATTTTTTTTTTTTTTTGAGTTGGAGTCTCACTATGTTGCCCACACTGGAGTGCAGTGGTCGCTCCCGGCCACCGCAGCCTCGACCTGCTGGGCTCCTGCGATCCTTCCTCCTCAGCCTTCCGAGTAGCCGGAATTACAGGCATGCGCTACCACACC
>NW_007252254.1:962831-965912 GCF_000164805.1 Carlito syrichta | reverse complement strand
CCTCAGCCTCCCAAAGGCGCGGGATTACAGGCTGAGCCACCGAGCCCGGCTCCCAGCCATTTTTAATGATAGCTATGTTTAACAACCAGCTCACAACATTTCTAAAAGTGAAGAATGGGCTTTTAAGCAGGTATAAGCCAGCTCCAGCGTACTTCTGGAGAAGTATGCTTACAGAAGTTGAGGCCCAGGGTCTCACATTTCTGTCTACTCTAAGCACAGGAAAAGGGGGAAAGGATAAAATGGGTGGGAGCGGAGCCCAGAGTGGAAGGATTGCATCCTTCTGGTTTTTTCCCAAATAAGGGAGGAAAAGGGGGGCTGCTGAGAGTGGCAGGATTGTGGAGGGCTGTGGCAGTTGGTGACTGCTGTGGTGAAGGAGCGGGGGCTCATTGAAGGCTCAACCCAAACTGGAGAGCCTGATATCCCTATGGATCCTGGTGAGACTTCTAAAAAAAAAAAAGCGTGTTCTCAGCCTGGAAACCTGGACACAAAATCCTCAATGTAATGGTGGAGCTTGTGGGGTGGGAGGAGAAGAGGTGGCAGTGTGTTAGGCAGAAGTGCAGGTCCTGGGGGCTTGAGGATGTCAGTGTAAGGGTTGGCCAGGGTCCGTGCTGGAGTAGAAAGTAAACCAGGGCAGGGCCAGCACACCAGGGAAAAGGAGCTTGAGACCCTCATGAGGAGAAGGTGCAGGAGTTATCAGGTGCAAGCTGGAGAGGAGATATGTAAAGGTAAATAGGAGACGTTGGGTGTGAGGATTGTAGCCACTAGGCTGGGACTGGGGGCCAGAGAGGTGGCCAGAGGGGAGAACTGTGGCACTAGAAGACAAGAAAAGTTGAGGCCAGGGCAGGGATCCAGTGCCTGAGGAATCGCTGGGAAATTTGGAAAACAATAAGTTCTTTTTTTTGATATGGATTCTCACTCTGTCACCCAGGCTAGAGTGCAGTGGCACACTCATGGCCACTGCAGCCCCAACCTGCTGGGCTCAGGCAATCCTTCCATCTCAGCCTTTCAAGTAGTTGGAACCACAGGTGCACGCCACCACATCCGGCTAATTTTTGGATTTATTGTAGAGACGCGGTCTCACCAATTTGCCCAGGCTGGTTTCAAACCCCTGGACTCAGGCAGTCCTCTCACCTTCACCTCTCAAAGTGCTGGGATTACAGGCGTGAGCCACCACACCCAGTGTAACAATAAGTTCTTAGCCTGCTAGGGATTCTGATTTGGCAAGAGTAAAAGCATAACACTTGCTGTTAATGTTCTGAGTTGTCCAGGTGTGGCGGTTTATGCTCGTAATCACAACACCTTGGTAGGCCAAGGCGGGAGGATTGCTGGAGACCAGGAGTTTGAGACCAGCTTAAGCAACACGGCAAGACCTTGTCTCTACAAAAAATTTAAAAAGTAGCCAAGTGTGGTGGCACATGCCTGTGGTCCCAGCTACTTGGGAGGCTGAGATGGATGGATCACCTGAGTCCAGGAGGCTGAGGCTTCAGTGAGCTGTGATCATGCCACTGTACTTCAGTCTGGGTGACAGAGACTTTGACTAAAAAAAAAAAAAAAAAAAAAATTCTGAAGACAGGATAACTCTGAGTTATCCTGTCTTCAGATATTAGTCCCTGTGAAACACAGGGAGAATGTAGAAAGTATACATTATGTTTTTTGTGGGGTTTTTTTGTTTGTTTATTTGTTTTTTGTTGTTGTTTGAGTTGGAGTCTCACTCTGTTGTCCAGGCTTGTGTGCAGTGGCACGCTCACGGCCACTGCAGCCTCGACCTGCTGGGCTCAAGTGATCTTTCCACCTCAGCCTTCCAAAGTAGCTGGAACTACAGGCATGTGCCACCACGTGCAGTCCATTTTTTTATTTATTCGTAGAGACTAGGTCGCACCATGTTGCTCAGACTGGTCTCGAACTCGTGGGCTCAGGCAGTCCTCTCATCTCTGCCTCCCAAAGTGCTGGGATTACAGGCATGAGCCACCATGCCCAGCCTTATTGTTGTTGTTGTTGGTTTTAAATTGAAACGGGAGCATCCATATTGGGCTACCAAAGAGTGTAATGAAATTGAAAATCACAGTGGACTAAAGCGTATTGCATAAAATGGCAAATCTCAGCTATATCACAGCAACCAACTGAGTGAGTGAATCTGAAATGAGGGAACTGAAATGTGGAAACTGGTCATTGAGGAATGGAGAGTTTTGAGGGACACAGGGACAGTTTGACTAAAAAATAATAGGGATGATGATACGTCACTGTAAAACTATAACCAATTTAATAAAAGGAATGCTTGTCTACAAAATTTGAGACAATAAGTAGAAAATGTGATAAATTATGAAGACATTTAGAAAGTTAGGAATTCTGCTCCCATTCCCCTAAAAGACAGTAAAGTGCTGGGAAACTTTGGGATTAATTTTTCCCTCAATTTCCAGTGTTATAAAAATAATGCAAACATGTTGAGAAAGATAATATCATATTCACTCTCTGAAGCCATTAATTCTTATAACAAAATCAGATAAAAATGTCATACCAGAAAAAATTTTATTTCAATGTATGTAGTTATAAGAATCTTAAAACATCAAAAAATGGAATGCAATTATAACACTTTAAGGAAATTTATGTTAAGACTGCAAGAAATTGAAAATGTTTTTTCTATCATAGGCATCATAAGTACATCAAATAAGAAAAAAGTTATCTTTATTTTAATTTTTAAAAAATTTACATTATAATTAGAGACAGGGTCTTGCTATGTTGCCTAGGCTGGTCTCAAACTTCTGGGCTCAAGCAATCCTCCTGCCTCAGCCTCCTGAAGTGCTGGGATTACAGGCATGAGCCACTGAGCCCAGCCAAGAAAAAAGTTATTATTCCAATTAGGTGTCTCAAAGACATTTGGGGAAGTTTGTTTGTGATATGGGTCTTGCTGTGTTGCCTAGGCTGGTCTCAAACTCCTGCCCTCACATAATCTCCCACCTCAGCCTCCCTAGTATTAATAGCTAGGATTAGCCAGGCTCGGTGGCTCAGCCTGTAATCCCACGCCTTTGGGAGGCTGAGGTGAGTGGATTGCCTGAGCCCGCGGGTTCAAGACCCGCCTGGGCA